>NC_056731.1:1191819699-1192119699 GCF_019279795.1 Protopterus annectens | reverse complement strand
TTGGACATGGACCTGTCTGTTGGGCACAGATTGCCTGAGTAGACAGTATGCAACAGAGTACAGATTGAGTTAAATTCAGTCTTGTTGCATGGGGCAACTGTTTGAGGCCAGTAATCCTCTTGTTGAAGTACTTCAGTGGTCTTTCCAGCTGCTGAAGGTGCCTAGCCAGATTCATCGCAAGTGTGCCATGATACTCTCTGATGTGTCTGATGACTGAGGAGTAGAGGGAACCTCCTTTGACCTACATGCAGAGACCTTGGCAATATGTGTTCCTGGAAGTAGAGATGACTATCCACGTGTCCATAGATCCCTTATTACCTCCATATTTAGGGTGTTGGCACCTATGTGGTATTTGTATGACAGTAGCTCGAGGCCATAATTTTGACACCACATCTGTCTGACTGAGACCCTTTTTAAGGATGTCTCTGTTGTCCCAAACATCGATTATGACGACCTTTTTGCAGTCATCCACAAACGTTGCTAAACATAGCCCTCGTGTGTTTGACTATTTCTGAAAAGTATACACCAGACAGGAGAGGTCCCAGGACTGAGCCATGGGGGACAGCAGTTGTTACCAGCTTGAACAGGAGACCACAATTCTTACCTTGTGGGATCTGTGCCCCAGTTGGCAATCCATCAGATGACATACGTGCTTATGCACAGGTTGCTGATTTTGTGGATACGACATGTGTGTGGGATGTTGGAAAAGGGCTTTTCAAGGTCTATGTAGGCAGTGTGGAGCTCATTGCATTGATGCATGTCCTGAGTGACTGCCTTGAAAACTGTCTATCAGGTTTAAGAACCATGATCTGCCCCTGACCAAACCACAATGGGTAGGGTTGGGTGTTTGTAGGCTCCCAATAGCTCTGTTTATGAGTTCCATAATGATGGACTCCATGGCCTTGCAGATCAGGTTTATAAGACTATAGTTCCCATGGTCTGTCAAACGTTGCTGTAACCCATTCAACAGTTTCATATCCTGTACAGAGAGCGAGTCTCAACAGACCGTTCAGGTCAGGGTCTGTTTGTTTTGGAGTTCACATATGACACAGCCAGGGAAACCATGTCATCCCAGAGATGCAGTGTTTTTAGGTTTGGATAGAGCAGTTTAACCATTGTATATGCGATTTCTGGGTTTTCACAATCTCCAGGTATGGTAATGGGCCCTTTCGTCAGTGAGAGGGGGGTAAATATGTATGAACCTGTCTGACAAGATGTTGGCAATGTCAGTCATGTACATGTATTCATTTACACTTTGCACTGACTCAGAACATATATGAGTTTACATTGATATTTATGACCTAGCGAAAGAAAGCTTCATGGTTCTCTATGGACTCTTTGGCAATATTTTTGCCAGAACATGGCTTGGATAATGTTAGGAGTGCTCATTGTTTCTTGATGATACTGATCGGAGATTTATTGATCTTTGCATTTTCACTTTCATTGAACAACTTAAGTACTTGTAGTACATAGTTTGATTATGACAGGGGTCCAATATATTATATGGGTCTGTTTTCATATCACTGTGTGTGCAAGGCAGGATTGGTGAATAGTGACGTGTCTGGAGTAACTGCAACTGCCAGATGTGTGGCCCACTGCTGTACTCAGACATGGCTTAAGTGTGTGAGCATGCCCAGTATGACCTTTCAGTATGTTGCTGACGGAAATTTGCTAAATTTGTTTAAGTGTGTGAGCATGCCCACTATGGACATATATACTATATGTGTGTGAAAATCAAGTTGGTTTTTACTTCAGGGCTCACCTTTGTGTTATACATCGACAGGAAGCACACTGTGCCTGCAGGGCTTCCATGAGTCAATTTGCATAGACTTATCAACATTTCTACATACAGGGGGGACCGCTATTATTTGTACATTTCTACCGGGGGGGGGGGACACCTGATTGTTACTGTGGGTGTACATAGGATGAGGGGTACACCTGACACATACACATTTGCTAGGCCTGCACTGCTATGTCAGGTACTCCATTTCAGTCTGTACTGTTGCCTATCGTACTGGCTTGAGGCATACCACTGTACTACAGACCTTAGCTTCCAATTACACACATTAGTTTGAGACTTCATAGCCTACCCAACCCACATCACACTGCCTGGCCAGCTGTTATCTGACTCCATAGGCCTGGGGGGAGGTTACTCCTATGCCTCTTCAGAGGGCAGGATACAGCATTTGTTTGCATTTGTCTACAATTGTCCTGCTGGCTGCGACTGTTAGGTATGTGACCCCCCCCCCCCCAACTGGTATGTGTGAGTGACTTAAGTTGAGTCTGTGCCAGTGAAATGCTGTCACGGCTTAGTGGTTCAGTACTGTGACTATAGTGCACAGTATCCCAAGTTAGAGTCCTGTCACTGCTTTTTATTTTCCTGCTGGACAGACCTGACTGGTTAAGGAACAGTAAAGCAGGTGTGAGCGTGTTTACTCGACTTTGCCCGACGATGCGCGGGTTAGCACGGTATTTAAACATGCTCAATACTGGTAAAATTTGCTTAGCAGTGCTTTATATTGCTTAAAATAGGAACTCATGCCTCAGGTGGTGCTGCAGGGCTGCCTATGTCGGATGCATATATTACACTCCCTATACATGTTTGAAAACAGGTAGTGTCAAGTTAGGCATCCCTTTTACTGTATGTGCGAGTCAGAGAGAGGTGTCATTTCCAGGGTTCCTACTGAGTCAGTGTATGTGCTATGCGGTTAATTTGCTCATTGTTTTGTATTGCTGTTGGTTAATAAATCTCGTTCTGCTGTTTGAGCTCAGTCTTCATTTTATTTTGGTTCTGTTGGTGTGTTTTGGTTTCTGGTTTTATATGTGCTATGCGGTGCCTCTTTGCCAAGGCCAGGGCATACTGGGCATGCCTCCTTCTGCCTACTGGGGCAAGCTCAGGTTGTTCCTCCTCCAAGTCACGCTGTGCCTGTGCAGGCCTTGGCAATGGTGGGGGGCTGTTTGGCCCTGCCCCATGTTGTTCCTGCTGCAGCTGTTTCCACAGGATCATATTGTGTAGCATGGCACATACCATGACAATTTGGTACATGCAGTTAGTGAGTACTGCAAAGCTCCACCAGATGTGTCCAGGCACCGGAAACGTGACTTGAGCATCCCAAACACACGCTCAATTATGTTTCTTGTTTGTGCGTGTGCCTTATTATGGAGTTCTTGTTCGGGTGTGTGTGCATTTCTGATGGGTGTCATCAGCCACAGCTCCAGTGTGTATCCAGCATCCCCCACTAGGTGACCATCAGGGATATCCCCAGTGGCAAATCTCTGGTACAGCTGTGTCAGATGCCAGATGTGGGAATCGTGATAACTTCCAGGGCAGCCAGCACACACATTCATTATGCCCTGGGCATCGCACACGACCTGGCAGTTGATAGAGGAGAAGCGCTTGATGTAGACCCCACCCCGCTCACCGGGTGGTGCTTTGATGTGTGCGCGCGTGCAGTCTATTGCACCCACTACCTCAGCGTATTCTGCTATTTGGTGGAAAAGACGCATATTGCTGGCCAATGCCTCACGAGAATTGGGGAAATATACGCCCTCACCGACATGTGCTGACATGGCATCCAGGAACTGGTGCAGTACCCTGGATGCTGATGCCTGTGAAATCCCCATCATATCACAAGTTGGTCTCTGGAAGGTACCTGTAACTAGTATTCTTAGGCCAACACATACCTTGGTATCTACTGGGATGGGTTCCCCTCTGTTGGTTGTGTGTGTGAGGCGTGGCCGGCACAGCTCAACAATTTGCTGCAGGAGGTCTCTGTCCACCTTATAGCGCTCCACTATCTCCAGCTCATGTAGCCCCTGGTAGAGTACCCTGGGTCTGTACACTCTTCTCAGTCTCCTCACTGTGGGTTGCTCAGCAGCATTCACAACATCACCACCCTCAGCACCTTGCACATGTTGGTTTAGGATAGCAAGAGCAGTCCCTAACATTTTGTCTGACTTTAAAGTTTTTAAGATTTCCCTCTTTGTATACTGCAGTGTTGCAGAGTTCTTTGGAAAAAACAGGGAAGAATGCTGTTTGCAGAGTTTAAAGTGCTGGGCTGGGCTAATCTGCTACCTGCATAATTGGCTGATTCTGATATATTTCACCTGGCAGCTCTGCTAGTTCTCCTTGGTTAACTTCCTACTACTTCTTTTCCTTCCTTTTCCCTGTTTCCGCCCAGGGCAGCATCGTGCAAACGAGCGCGCACACGCTTTGTGCACGTTTGCAAGAAATTTCAGATATATTCACAGCGTACACCTTTGGTTTCTGGTTTTCAAAAAGGACAACTGTAGACACGCCTCTTGTAATCCTGAGCAACTCAGGGCAAACACAAGACACTGCTCCAATAAGCTTACAGCCTTTCTGATACACCCCCTCATGATGTTACCTATATTCCACTATTACTCACCTACTCCTACACTTACACTCTTGGGACATGCCTCACATGCTGGGGAAAACTGGGATTCACTATCCTCATTTGCATAGGACTGTCAACTAATGCATGGTTACATCTCTTCACACTGAGCTTCCCCCCCCCCCCCCCTTAGCAACCACTTCTCAGTGGCCATGTTGTCTTCAGCCTGCCATTTACCTGCATAGCAGGATAAGCTTTTTAGTGAAAATGGCTATTTTTAAATTATTTTCTTTTTTTTAAAGCGCCACACATTTGCGCGGGCTGCGCTATGCTTAAACATCGGAGATCGGGGGGAAAAAAGTTAGATTTTAATCATTTTAAACATTTATAAATGCCAATGGCCTGCTTCCTCAACTGTATGCATCCTTTATTTGGAGCGGTCATAGCTCCGTTTAGCTATTTGCAGAACGGTACTCCTTTACCAACAGAGTACATTTCTGCAGATAACACTAATCTTCTACGGACAGGTTAGTGTTTCCTGGATTGCAAATTTACCTCATTTGCATACCTTTCAGCAGCAAATGAGGTAATTTGCATACCATGACGCTGTCCGTGCAACCGTAGCTTTAGCAGCTCTCGTGCACGCCCCTGCTGGCTGTACCTGGATTGCACGGCAGACACATTGCCTCCTTGAACTCCTACACTCTTCCTGCACTCCATGCAAGCTTTCGTAAATCCGGCCCATTACCTTAACAATATGCATGACTTTAGAAAGATTGCTGTTAAGCAACTGTTTTTTGATAACTCTAGAGCACAAAATTTTAGTACAACTACTGATGCAAAAGAAAGTAGAAAGGGCTAATCACCAAGCATAGGGAGTCTATAACAAGGAAGATAAGGGATCCTGTAGAGGTATTACAAATATTTCTGAAATTCTATGAAAGTCTGTATAAAACAGAGAAAATATGGAAAAATCAAGAAAAAGGTACATATGGAATGTTTATGGAAAAATTAAATGGGTTAGAGGTAGATGAGGTTCAATTACTAACAGGATAGGAGATAAAAATGGTGATGTACAAGTAATCTACCGGAAAGTCCCCAGAAATAGATGGTATTCCTGTTGAAGTCACAGCAAGAGGTTCTCCGGTTCGATTCTCGGCTGGGGTGCCTTCTGTGTGGAGTTTGCATGTTCTCCCTGTGTTCACGTGGGTTTCCTCCGGGTACTCCAGTTTCCTCCCACATTCCAAAGACATGCATCTGGAGCGTTTCTCCCCGGGCCTCCGCTGAAAACAGGCTCTGTGGAACCTAGTCGGACATTCCCGGTCAACAAATGTTAAATAAAAAAAATAAAAAATAAAAAGTTTGGAAACTAGGAGTGAAAAACTGTTAAAGAAAACGTTCTAGATCTTCAACAGTATTTTAAGAGGAAGAGAAGTTCCAACATCCTGGAGGAAAGCAATGGTAGTTGTAATACCTAAACAGGGAAAAGATACATCAGATCCAGCTTCATACAAACTCATTTCAATACTACGTCATGACTATAAAGTGTTTATGTCTATAGATATGGATCAATATGGTTTTGTGGAGGGGATGCAAACATTTGACAGCAACACAACAAAAACAATCCAGACGGAAGCAGAATCTATGGACATACCACTGTTGTTGGTGGGTCTTGATGCAGAGAAAGCATTTCACAGAGTAAGCTGGGACTTTGATGAGCACAGCAATGGAGGCATTTCCATTCCCGGATAATATTATAAGGTCGATTAGGAGGCTACATGATGGATTGGTGGTGAAAACTAAAGTGGGCGGGGTCCTCTCTGATCATCTGTGCTGAGCAGAGGAACCAGGCAGAGGTGTCCTCTCTCCCCTTTGTTATTTGCATTATATTTACAACCCTTGGCAAAAAAAAATAAGGTACTCGGAAATTCAAGGATGTAATTGGTATGATAGTCACGAAAAGCTGGCTCTATTTGCAGATGACATTATTTTATACCTGACAAAACCAGAAAGTGACATTATACTGCCATGGAACATACTGAGATAGTTTCAAACCTTTTTGGGATACAAAATTAATGAAGCTAAAAAAAAAAGGCTATAGCAGTAAATTATGTACCCACATACAAATTGGTTCAGCAGATTTTATACTTACGGCGACATGATAAAATGAAGTATTTAGGAGTTTAGATTAAAAATGATTCCAGTGTGACAGCCAAGAATATGTGGGAAGACACTAAACAAAAGAGAATACAAAAACTGTGAAAATTGAAGCTTGTTACATGGATACTGATAAAATACAAGCAATTAAAACTGTTTTATTGCCCTACACACAGGTCAGGAATTTTTAACAACCGGAGGAGACAAGGATAGCAATTAATAAAGAACTGAAGGATTTTTATCTGGGAGGGGAAGACTGTAAGAGTCCGGTGGGATAATCTTATTCTTCCAATAGAACAGGGCAGATTGGGATTACTTGATCTGAAGGGTATTTCAGAGCAACAGTGTCAAGGCTCCTGTAAATAGCACAATAAATGAGCATGAAACAGGAGGGAAGCTCAAGAAACAAGGAGAGACTGGGATTTTGAATGCAGACCTTTAAGGAGAACAATAATCATATACAGAATATTATATTCATAAAGCAGCACAAAGTATTCTAAGAACTAAGCCAACATAGAAATGGAGAAAGGGATGACTGCAATTACAGATACAGACAACAGGTAAGAGGGGGCTGGAATTTATTAGAGAAAACTGGCAAAGGAACCAAGGTATTGGAAGCAAATGACTACAGAGGGAAAGGTAATATAATGGGGAAGACATCAGGAACCTATTTGGACTGCAGGTTAGAAACTGCCTTCCCTATCAAGGACGACGGACCCCGGGAACTACCGCCCCATTAGCCTGACAAGCCTGGTCTGCAAGGCCATGGAAAGTATCATCGTGGAACTCAAACAAAGACATTGGTAATCTCCAAACTCTGGACCCTACCCAGTTTGGATTTGTAAAAGGCAGATCATGTCTCTTAAACCTGACTGACTTCTTTGAAGCAGTCACCAAAGCCATAGATGAGTGTATAATGGTTCACACAGCTTATCTAGATCTCGCCAAGGCTTTCAACACCATCCCCCACTCTGGAATTATAGATAAGCTCACTAAACTAGGTATAAATCCCTATGTCACAAGATGGGTTGCCAACTGGCTCACGGACAGAACCCACACTGTGAAAGTAGCGGATTCCAAATCCGACATCAGACCAGTGACAAGTGGAGTACCACAGCGTTCAGTCCTGGGTCCTCTCCTGTTTGGTATCTACTTCTCTGAAGTGCAGGCCAACACAGAAGGTCTTTGTCTAACAAAGTCTGCAGATGACTGCAAACTAGGAGCCATAATCAAAACTCCTAACGATGTGGACAAACTACAAAAGGGCCGCACTGAGACAGATACCTGGTGTCAAAGCCATGGCCTGAAGCTCAATGCCAAAAAGTGTATTGTCATCCCCTTTGGTAAAATCTCTGTACCCATGAACTACCACATAGCTGGTAGTCTACTTAATGCCGAAAATGTGATGAGACCTTGGAACACAAGTGGACAGTAGTCTCTCCTTTGATAATCACATTGCCACAGTGGTCAGGAAATCCTTCTACTTGGCTCATCTCATCACAAAAGGATTCTCATCCAGAAAAAAAGAAAGAGGTCATTGTTCCCCTCTACTCATCACTCATTAGACCCATTATAGAGTACAACACCCCTTTTAGTATGTACCTCACAAGACATCTACAACTGGAAAGACCATAGAAATACTTCACAAAGAGGATTACTGGCTTCAAACAGATGCCCTATGCAGACCATCTCAAAAAACTACAGCTTTACTTCATCGCATATCGCCTACTCAGGGGTGATCTCTGCCTAACATACAAAGCTACGTCAAACCCAGAGCTGTTGGACATGCTCCACTTAAAGAAATCCCAATCCCTCCGATCTACATGCTCTAGGGACCTAAACCTTGTCACCACAATAAACAGAACATGCTGGAGGGATAGATTCCTGTCCCAGAGACTTCCCATACTCTGGAACAGACTACCTATGTCAAACAGAGCTCTTCATTAGCACTCCAAGAAAAATCTTGATGATTGGATGGGAAATGGGAAATTCACCCCGGGAATCACTTCTGTGGCTCTGCTCGACAGGGGCACAGGAAAATAATTTTCTTGGGTGGTGAAAGCCAGGGTACATTTTTTGGCTAGGCTTGTATGGGCCCTAGGGCCGATAGGTTCATAAGTAGGTACTAGGCTATTATCATCAGAGTATAGGCAAACAGAAAGAAATAGGAGTGTCCTAAAAGAAAGACCATCACTAGTAGAGCTTTTAGTAGAATCTAGAACAGAAGTTGCCATTAAGAAATGGATTGGTATCATACAATATTTTATATGCTTTAACTATAAGAATCTATCAAAAGAGCTTAGAAAGGATTGGGAAGGCAGACTGGATAAGCATTTCACAAAAACAGTGGGGGATATAAGTATGTCTCCCAAATATGCAACAAAGTCTAGAAGATTTAGTATCTTTGCTTGAAAGTGTTTACATAGGTATTTTTATAACCAAAAGTAGACTCCAAAGAATTTTTCCTCAGGTAGACAGTAAATGTTGGAGGTGTGATGGGGAAGAAATAGGTAACTGGGAACATGTTTTGCGAGACTGTAATGAGTTGGCAGACTTTAAAAGATTCTCTGCAGACTGTTCTGTCAGAGATGCTGGATGAACAAACTAATGTAACGAAGGAAATTATTTTTTGAGCTATGATAAACAAACAGAATTTCCCAGACATAGTAAGGCTTTGCCGAGTCTAACTATGGCTGACAAAAAAGCAATTACTAGAAAATGGAAATCAAAGTCTAAACCAACTTTAGTAGAAGTAGTGAAGACAGTAACAGAAAACTAGAAATGAGATCTTTAGAAAAGGGTAGAAGCAAATTGCATAGGAAAAAATAGGAAGTGTGGGATCAACACACGCAGAAGAGGAACAAGGTTTAAAAGAAGGCAGGAAATGAATGAGCTATGGAATGGTTAACTGACAATGACTGGATATATTATAAGTGATGTACAATGTTTGCAGCTACAGTTGTGTCAGCATGGCTTGTAATGTATAATGTTTTGCAATCGAGATAGTCAGTATGGTTTATTTTCATTTATATAAATGTAAGATTGCCTATGCCACACATGATAATTCAATAAAGATGTTTCTTGTTGACAAAAAAGCCATACTGCCCCAGGCATAGCCTATGATGAAAGAGGAGGAGCCCACCCCAGAAGAAATAAGAATAGCACTGAGGAAAGTGAAGTCAGAGAACAACGCAGGCTCATATAAGAGCACACTAGATATGATAAAAATGTTGGGTGAGACAAGATAGAGATGGCACTCATAGCAGTATGGAGAGAAAGGTGCATCTCAGGTTCCTGGAGAATAAGCATATTAGTGCCAAAGAGGACATTCACAACTGTGGGTAGTATAGTGATATCAAACTTGCGTCACACCGCAAAGTTCTGGAGAGGGTGATTGACTAGAAAGCAATATGGGAGGGGAGCATTTCAGATTCAGATAAGGATATAACACAACTGATCCGATCTTTGCAGCGAGACAGGTATATATGAAGAAGCTAGAGATAAGTCAAGAGTCTAAATGGGCATACCTAGACTTGGACAGAGAAAATGAAAAGGTCCAAAGAAAGCCGATATGAGCAGTGCTGCAATGGTTTAAAGTCCTAGAAGCATTGCTAGAATCAGTACAGGATGTGTACAAGGACCCAAAGACTAGAGTACAAATAAACAGTGTTTAGCCTCAAAGGGGTTCCACTGCTGTCCAAACTGGTGATGGACTACTTGGCAAACAGGTCAGAGGTGACAGATGTACAGAACTGCTGTATGCAAATGGATGTGGCATTACAGGCAGACACGAACTGCTGTATGCAAATGGATGTGGCATTACAGGCAGACACTGAGCAAGAACTTCAGCAAAGGATAGAGGAATACGGTACTTATGTATTATTGCAACCACATTTTCATGCTGCGATAATTGACGTAAAATTGAAGAACAGACGTTTGGTCTTACCTTGTAAGGTCTGTCTGATGTGCGTTTTAAAAGAAAGTTCAAACATTTTTTAAGGTGTGATGTAAGGCTGGGGTGTAAACAGAGGGCTTGGTAAAGCAGTCACCATTTTCTTCCGTTGCTTCTTCACCGACTCTGCGGTGGCTTGACTGGAGAAACTAGCTGCAGTCTCTGTGCCCTTTTACGTGCATCAGAAGAATGTCCGATGGGAAGCAAAGACAATCAAGGGAGACTTTTTTTTAAGTATTTGCTATGTTATATTGTTAATCGCTATGTAATCCAATGCAACTACTGTCTGTTCATTTTAACTGTGGAGCTTTTCTCCCCGGGCCTCTGCTGAAAATGGACCTACGTCCAGTCTGACACTCCCGGTCAACAAATGTAAATAAATAAATAAATAAATAAAGTAGAAAGCAGCAGTACTGCAAAATCTTTAGCATCTGCTAACTTCCTTTCATTCCCCCAATGCTAGTCTCACTTTATGGATCAATTATATTAGAGAGGTTAATCAGATGTTTAAATGATTTTGCAGTACTGCCGCCGTTTTCTATTCGAAAATCCCCTTGACTGTCTTCACTTCCTATCAGACGGATTAGCTAGCCAAAAATTGCAAGCAACGTTTGAAAACCCATACTCGTTTTACAAACCAAAAAAAAAAAAAAAAATCCACCAATATAGTGTTCAACAGTCTACTACCCTTCCTGATCACTTTGTAAGGAGTCAGACAGGGTATACTGCTTTGGCTTTTTGTTTCCCCGATGCTTTCTGTTGTCAGGGCAAAGGCTGAGAAAAAGGAATGCGGAACGTGTTTTAAAGTGTGGAATGGGGGAACTTGCTTAACTGACATCTTGAGACACTGGCAGTAAATGGGGAACCTATTATTTCAAACTTTAATTTTTTTTCATCTGAAGTGAGAAACCTTCCTAAAAACAAGAACACATTAAGTATGAAAAAACCTCAGACGCATGTTTTCTTTAAAATCGGTCCCAGTTGACACAAGGGAAAGCAACCACCATTCGCTTGAAAATGTGGTTGCGATAATACGCAAGTACCAGGAATACAATACAAAACTATAGGCACATTGGATGAATGCGAGTACAAATAAGATAGATGTAATGGAAGCAAATCGGGGGGGGGGGGGGGGGTCAGAAGAAGCCGAGAACAGACAGAAGAGGAAATAATGGAACAGGTTAACAGCATTAAGTTGTCTGAGGAGAAAAGAAGTCTGAATGAGAAGTGAAAGCTAGAATAAGAGGAACTACAGATAACTGGCACAGAGTTAAGGATAATGTATAACAAAAGAACACCAAAGAAGCTGAAAAGTAAGGTGTATAAAATAGGAGTGCGACCAGTACTACTGTATGGCACAGAAAACTGGCAGTAAAGTCAGTAGTTTATGTTAGAGATGATGGGGTTTACGTGCCTGAGAGGGGTTATAGGATGCATGCTGTGGGACAGAAAGATATGAAGACATCAGAGCAGAAGCCAAAGTAGCTCCAACTGCAGAAAAGGTCGAACAGAACAAATTACTATGGTTCAGGCACATGTGCAGAAAAAACACAAGACAATCTGATGAAGGTGATTTGGGACAGACCGGAAGTAAGCATGGGCATCCAGCAAAGAGGTGGATGGATTGTGCAGGAGAAGATCTTCAACATTCAGGCATGTGCTCAAGAAGACAGGAGAGTGGTAGTGAAATCAAGAAAGATGCCAGCAGTTGACAGGATACACCTACACATATAAAAAGGGGAAAAAAGGGATTAATGATGATGACGTAAACTTGGTGCAAAAGATCTCAGAGAACATACAGATCCGCCAAAAGAGCCTTTCCCACTCCAAGAGCTGGTGTCACAACACATGAACTAAAACTACCCTTCCCTAGTTAACTATTGTATTGACAACAAACCCTTGAAAGATGATTCCACAAATCGGGGATCTGGGAAACTGTCAGCAACAAACTGTCCTTTGATCATTTCATCACACAGCTTATATATAAAAGCTACGGAGTGCAGGTCAAGGGATGCAAGTCATTCCACTGTACCAGGCTCTCATTAGGCCGATCAATGAATTTAATGCTTTTGTTATGTACCTGTCCATACACTTGTCACAACTCCATAAAGCACTTGTATTACTCTATTCAAATGCAATTTGGATAACTGGATGGGAAACCGTAAACTATCTCCCTCTTTAGCATTTGTGTCCTTCATGGAAAGGACAGAGCAAGTAAATGTCCCAGCTTATCTTTGTTTTATCTGTCTCTGGATAATTCTTACAGAAAATAGGACTAAAAATGCCATGCAAATCTTAAGGCTAGGCTTCTTAAGATCCTCACAGATCAATAATCTGTCAAGATAAAGAACTATAGTAGACTCCCTCTTATCCATCCTCTTTTTAACCAGCCATCAAATTTCTGCCATAGCCCTAGCAAAAGACAGAAGAACACTTCTAACTCCTCTGGACTAACCAATAACAGACATTTGAGTTTTAGACTTCATATTCATTAGAAAATGCTTACTAACACAAACTCTGTTATTCTAGCTGATTAATAACCTGTAAATGCTATTTCGTATACTTTTTCTGATTAACCAGCTATTCGTTTATCCAGCTTAAGGTCTAGTCCCAGCGAGACTGGGTAAGGAGGAGCCTACTGTACAGTGGGACATGTGAGCAGTATCATTTCCAGTACATTATGGATACCCTCCAACTGACAGAAGATAGCACAAGTAATGGCCAATATAAGTCCAGTCAAAAATTTTCATTAACAGATTGTATGACAAGTTATTAAACCAAGTTTAAAATGTGTGCGCGTACATCAAGACAAATACCTATTCAACAATGCTAAGGGCAGAATTCAACTACAACATTTACACTGCTGCATGTGGTGCAGCGGTTAGTGTTGTCACCTCACAGCAAGAGGTTCTCCCATTCGATTCTCGGCTGGAACGCCTTCTGTGTGGAGTCTGCATGTCCTCCCCCGGTTGAGTGATGTTTAAAGACATACAGGTAGGTGCGTGAACGGGTGTGCCTTCTTTGAAGGTTGGGCGAGCAACTCGGCACCGTAAAAATCTACTGCCAGTCATTAGCGGTCCGGAGTTCTGCTGTGGCGACCCCTAACCGGGAAAAGCTGAAAGACATTACTATTTACACTGCTGCATGTGATGCTATTATAACGTAGTGTTGTAGGCTCATTTGCTCAATGCAATAAAAACATGCTTTACAAAACAAAATAGTAGTATGGTGGTATGGAATCAAGTTATTCACAATGAAAGCATTTTCAACTCCCTCCCAATGGGGTTAAACATTGCTGCACTGACAAAAAGTAATATCCATGAATCCTCATTTATAAGGACAGTTAATTTTCTTTCATAGTTTTAACTGCCTGCATCACATAATGCAGTTTTTGTTAACGCTCCTTTGCATCAGCACAGCAATGCTGATGAAGTACTTTTGTACATTTCAATCACCGTCTCACAGTCATGTGCATACCTCTTCCTACAAACTGTATTGTATGATAAGAGAATCTCCACACAGTGAAGAGTGGTATAGCTTTTACTTCAAAACTGTTTTTCTACATGCATGTAGAGGTGTAATCACCTGCTACCCAAAATGTAATCCATAAATATTTTTTTTGGTATTGGGGCAGACAGTAACCGTATGTGAAATGAGAAACAAAAACTTGTACTGATGGAATCATGGCTTAGTAGCCAATAGATGTTTAAGGGCAGTGTTTCTATGTGCCAGCAAAATCCATGTGAAATACGTTACTCTTTTGTTTGTAACACAACAGTTCTAGAACTGAAAGCAGCTCTGCTGAAACATCAGAGATTTTGCTTATCATGCATACAGCTTGCATCATGAAAGGTAATTTATTGCAAAGTAACACACCAAAAGCTGACATTTCTTCCAATTAAAGAATTAAAAGATTTAACAGCATCAAGTGAGCTTCATGTGCCCGTTAGCCAAACCTTCAACATATTATTAGTGCCCAGCAGTCACAATCAAGAAATGTGTTTTCTGTATAAAAAAAAGTTACCACCGTAAGGATAGGGCCATAAACTAACTTAATTTTATTCTCCTTTTTATTTGAGAAAACATCTTGACAGAACAAACAAACCAGAAACAAAGCATAAACATGCACATATTTCTACAAAATCCTCAACTTAACTAGTGCAGAAAAGTGGATCATTGTAATAAAACATATACTCATTCTGAAAATGTATGTGGTTGCTCAGTCTAATGGGGAATGCAATTTAAATAGGAATTCACACGTTCCCTTGGCTAGCTTTATATAAATCAGTCTGGTGACTGGGAGAGAGAGAGAGAATAAAGCTTCAGTAGTTTTATGTCAATACAGGGAAACAGTGTTACATTGACAAAACCATGAGCTAAAGTGGTCAGATGCACAAGTTCATAGGTAAGTACTAGGCTATCCGCCAGAGGGCATCTATAAGCCTAGCCAGAATAGTCGCCCCCTTAGATTAGTTCCCTGTGTCTCTGTCCAGCAGAGCCATTAGTTCCCTGTGCCTCTGTCCAGCAGAGCCACTGCAGGGATCCCCGGGGTAAATTTTCTGTTTCCCATCCACTCGTCAAGGTTTCTCTTGAAGAGAGTGTTAGTGAGGGGCTCTGCCTAATGTAGATTGGAATCCTGTTCCAAAGCATGGGTAGTCTCTGGGACAGGAGTACATTTCTATTTGTAAATGGGTGAATAATATGGAATAAAGGACCTTATCCTGAGGCAATGTTACAACTGCCTCATGTACACAGACTCTCCTCCTACCACAAAACCCGAACATATGCAAGAGATGCAATTATACAGCCAAACTGGAGGCTAAACTGTCTCCACCCAAGACTAGAACAGACAGTCAAGAGGAGAAGGTTAACACTTGCACCACACCTCCAGCCACACACAGACCTACTAAACCAGCACTGGCAAGAAATACACATGAATACACAAAATCATACTTGGAGGCTCTAAATAAAAACCTGCAAAAGCATCAGAAACCTCCAAAGCAGACACCCAAACAACCTGCACCTCCCGTCACAAACCAGACAACATATAAAACACAAAATCAGTGTGTCGCATAATCACAGTCTTTAAGGCGAAATAACATACCTAACACACTAGTAATAGGTGACTCTATAGTCAAGCACACTGACATCCCACTCACTAGGCTGGACAAGCAGAAGGTTACTGTTAGCTGCCTGCCGGAAACCAGAATCCGCCACATAACACAAGCACTTAGGTCACTCCAGAAAAAGTATAAATATGACTGTCATTGCGCATGTTGGTGTGAATGACCAGAGACATACCTCCCTGGACTACATGAAAAGAGACATGGAAGAGCTCTCTGATCATGGAGCCCAGGCTGGTATGACCCTGACCCTGAGTAGCATCCTGCCCTCACCAAGAATGATACCTCCGTATAAAGAAAAAATGATCAATTTCAACAACTGGCTAAGCTTCTGGTATCATTCAAAGGGGATCCAGTGTCTGTCAGCCTTGGACAACATGCTCGACAAGTCACATTGCTTCGCAAGAGACAGCTTGCACCTGTCACCCCTAGGCTTTCGAATACTGGCCAAGACTCTTGCTGCCCCCATAATGCCTTCTTTAAGCAAGGCTCAAAAGTCAAATCCACCTCCGTAAACAGCACAATTAACAAAAAGCTGAGGGTTATGCTACTCAGCGCCATGAGTTTAAATATCAAAATGCACGCGCTCGAAGAACTCCTCAGTATGGAGAAAGTCGACATCTGTTCAGTAACAGAAACCTGGTTCAAGGCTCCAGACAGCACCCCAGCACTACCGGGCTACAACTCGTACCACACGTTTCGGCCACAGGACACGGACCGAAAAACAAAAGGAGGGGGTGTATCCATATTCATCAAGGATACCTACACCTCCAGGTTAGTGGTGCAGCATGATACCTCTGAGATCATCCACGTGCAACTAACATCAGGAAAATCTGCAATGCAAATTGTGACCTGCTACAGATCACCCTCCATGACCCAGGACCACCACTCCACCTTTCTGGAGACACCGGAAAACATGAAGGTCCTACCAAACACCCTGATATTGGGCGATTTCAATTACCCTACCATTAACTGGGAAAACTACTAGAGTACAAATTCCCAGGCCCAGCGCTTCCTGGAATTCATCAACTCAAATGCCCTGGATTAGCTGGTAAACTCTCCTACCAGAGGTGAAAACATATTGGGCCTGGTCATCACAAACATGGGTGACAGGTGTTCCAAACCGGAGATTAACCTGTCACTGGTTAGATCAGACCATAAACTAATCGCTCTGGGTGTCCACACCCCACCACCAACCCCAACTAAGGAAACCACAGTAAAAAACTTTTCTAAAGCAAACTTCACCTTACTTAAGACAGAGGCAGTAAGTTTCACAGCCCCCACGCTAAAAGGATAATGCTGCCCAAGATGCAAAACCTTTACAAATGCACTCTATGAGAGCCTACAAGGATGCATGGATCGTGCCATCCCTAGCAAAACCAAGACTCACTCCTCTAAGAGAAGGAAACCAGTCTGGTGGACCCCTGCCATAAACAGGCTATATAATAAAAGGAGGAAACTAGTTCAGAAAAAAAGCAAATCCCAAGAAGGAAAGACATCCCTGATCAGTATCAGTAAGAAACTAAGGTCCCTCATAAAATCATCCAAGGCTAACTTCGAAAGAAAAATTGCCAAGGATTCAAAAGACAACCACAAAGCCTTCTTTAGCTATGTTAAGAATCTAAGTGGCAACTCACAGATATGCACTGAACTACTGCAAAATAGCACAAAATATACTGAACCTACGGATATTGCCAACATCCTACCAAATAGCTTCAGTGCAAACTTCACCCCCCCCTCTCACCCCCAAAAGGGCCCACAACAGTACCGGAAAAGTGTAGTGTCCCGGAAATCATACGCACAGGTGAAAATTGCCCTTTCAAAAGCCAAAAACAGAGTCAATGGGGCCAGATGGTGTCCCAGGCTGCGTCTTGCACGAACTACAAAACGAACTAACCCCCCACCTAAACACGCTGTTCAACCTCAGCCTCTCCACAGGCTACATGCCCATAGAATGGTGCACAGCAAAGGTTATTCCACTCCACAAAGGAGAGACCACAACTGACCCTGGTAACTATCGCCCCCATAAGCCAGACTAGCCTGATCTGCAAGGCTATGGAGCGCATCATCATGGAACTCATTAACAAAATCATTGGGAACCTCCAAACACTTGACCCGACCCAGTTAGGCTTTGTTAAGGGCAGATCATGCCTACTAAACCTGGTTGACTTCTTCGAGACAGTCACCAAGGCCATAGACGAGGGAAAGGTTGTTCACACAGCCTTCCTTGACCTCGCCAAGGCTTTTGACACCATTCCCCACTCTGGGATTACAGAAAAAACTCACCAGCCTGAACATAAACCCCTACGTCATGAGATGGGTTACCAACTGGCTTACAGACAGAACTCACACGGTAAGAATAGTGAGCTCCAGGTCCGACTCTAAACCAGTCACAAGTGGTGTCCCACAAGACTCGGTCCTGGGACCCCTACTGTTCAGCATATACTTCTCCTGTACAGGCAAACACAGGAGGACTATGGCTAACCAAGTTCGCCGATGACTGCAAACTGGGAGCCATAATGGACTCTCCGACTGACACAGACATCCTCCAAAAGGGCCTTACTGAGACGGACACCTGGTGTCAAAGTCATGGCCTCAAGCTAAATGCCAAAAAAACACATACTCATCCCGTTTGGGAAAAACAAAACACCCATGAATTACCACATAGGTGGCAGCCCCCTTAATACAGAAGAGGTAATAAGAGATCTGGGGACCCAGGTAGATGGTAATCTCTCCTTTGACAATCATATTGCCAAAGTAGTTAGGAAATCCTTCTATGTGGCCCATCTAATTACTAAAGGGTTTGCATCTAGAAATAAAGAGGTTATAGTGCCCCTCTACTCATCAGACCCATCATAGAGTACAATACCCATTTGGGATGTACCTCACAAGACACTTCCAACAGCTGGAGAGACCACAAAAGTACCTCACCAAGAGGATTACTGGCCTCAAAAATATGTCCTATGCAGCCCGACTGAAAAAAACTCCGGCTGTACTCAGTGGCATATCGCTTACTCAGAGGTGATCTCTGTCTGACTTAAGCCATGTCCAACTCAGAATTAATGGACATGCTCCACCTAAAGAAATCCAAGTCACTGCGAGCCACGCGCTCTAGTGAGCTAAACCTCACCACAACAATAAACAGAACATGCTGGAGGGATAGATTCCTGTCACAGAGACTCCCCATGCTTTGGAACAAAATTCCAAACTACATTAGGCAGAGCCCCTCACTAACACTCTTCAAGAGAAACCTTGACGAGTGGATGGGTAACAGACCTGGGATCACTTCATTGGCTCTGCTTGACAGGAGGATCAGTTAATGAATTAATGGGGCGGCAAAAGTTGACACACACTGGCTAGGCTTATAAATGCCCTCGAGCAGATAGCCTAGTATCTACCTATGAACCTATTACTCAAGGTAATTAAAGTGCTAAAAATCTTCAAGAAAAACTAATGCCTCATTAACAAATATTTACATACCAACACCCAAAGCAAATTTACTCTAATCAGAGAAAATCAACAACTAAAAGGTAAATATTATGTGCGTAATCTGCTGCACAGCACTATATGAGCAAATGCAATAAATTTAAAGAACTAGTAAATCGTTACATTTACTTACACCTAATGCCACTTGCTCATGTGCTGACACCTAAACCTATCTCCTCCACCAAACACGCACATGTGCCTTCTGTAGGATTCCCACTAGGTAAACACCTACTTTAACAGGAAAACTGCACAAGTAAATGCATTACTGAATTCAAAGAAAAAAAAATTCACTAACAAGACCCATTTTCTAAACTGCAACACTGTCTCTACGACGTGTTGTATTTCCTCAATACTTTCCATTTTCACAGGCTACAAAAGGTCCTCTGCCTACGGTGTCATGTCCATGGTTGGTCAGATACCCCCAGTACCACCTACTAATACTAATGCTTACCAACAACACAGAAAGCAGCACAGTGAGCAGCAATTAACTATGGTCCCTTTCTATAGTTGTCTGGGCACAAAAACTGATAAACACCTGTGGTTACTACATTCTGGCTAAATGCAAAATGCACCACCACGGCTAAGTCAAGTTAACTAGTCGAATTTCCTTTTTAACCCACCAAATGAAGAACAGCCCTTACAATACATACTGCTTCTTCAAAGACATACAGCCGCCACTATTAATGTTCTTTCCCTGCAAGGCAAAACCACTTCCAGGCACATCATTTTAAAGAACAAGTCAACTACTTATTTACTTTTCCCGGTTATTTTTTTATTTCTGTTCTTCTCCCTCATCATAAACCATCAACAGAGTGTGTGTACGTGTTTAAACATATACATCACACACAAAACACTGGGGGGGGGTTGTCAATGATCTAGCTTCAAAATAAAGAAGCACTAAAACAGGTACACACACGTGAGCCTTATGAACTCAAGTTTAATTGAGGAATGCCAATTCATTAGCTTTCTGCTACAGCTTGCCACCAACCAATGTGGACTCCAACATCAGAAAAACCTACATTCAGACATACCCTTTGGCAAAAGACTACATTAAAAAAGGCTACCCAAGTGATAAAACCACAGCACAGCTCGCCTATAGCTTGTACCATTCACATGAAGACATCCACCAGGTTAGATTTTAACAAATTTAACAGTGGACCAACATATCAGGCAAGAATAGGACACTAACCAGCTAGTTTTATGTCATTATTTTGTATCTTTTTTTTTTTAATGTCATACGTAGTAACCCCCAACCCCCATCCAACCATTTCAAAGACAAAAAACATCTTATTCCATTAGGACATGGCGTACTGAAAATACACAGACACAACCTACACCATAAAACCACTATATGAGCAATAAAAAGTTAAATCAGCTGCACAAGCCTAAACTCTGCTATCATTTTAGATGGCATTAATACACCTAGACAACATGCTAAAAATTGTCTCTCTCAATTTCACCTCAGTCATTAAGAAGTGAATGCACACTAATACAATATTAAAACAGATACACGTTGAAAACTAAATTCAGAAAAGTGGAAAAATTAAAACTAAATGTCTCCGCTATAGTCGATTCATGCAGCCTGGTCTTGTTAAATACCACATTCAAAGATGGCAATCTCAAAAGTAAAAGCCCCCCCCCCAATATGCTGCAGTACAGAAACAGTATTAAAGCACAAATCCAACAGCTGCTGAAGGTTACAGAACCCACCGCTTTCTTATCTCCCTGCAAAGGTTGTTGTTGTGTCTTTCGGCTTTTCCCGGTTAGGGGTGGCCACAGCGGAACTCCGGTCCGCTAATGACTGGTAGTTGATTTTTACATGCAGAGTTACCAGCCCTGACGCACAACCTTCAACGAAGGTATGCCCATTCACACACGTCTCCACGCAGAAGACGCTCTAGCTGAGAATTGAACCGGACAGCGTCTGACTGAGGCGACAACGCTACCACAGCACCATCTCCCTGCAAAGGTGTGTGCCATTATCTCATAAAATGCATCTAAAACAACATTTGGTTAACATACCTCTATCTCTGCAACCAAATCTTCTGGCACTACATCAAATGCATTCTCTCCAACTGCTACAAGACTAAACAATTTGAAGAAATAATTGGTTACTGAAATTGTGAAGCTGGACAGATGTATAGGCAACTTTAGTCCTCCTTTACAGCCATATCTGCACACTGATTTTCTGTGCTGCAAAAGAGGGTCAATACCACTCCCTAGAAGGAAAATACACAATTGGATTACCTTCAAGTTCACTTTGCATTAAGACTTTAGAAGGATAGAGTGGGAAACTGAGTAGGCAATGAGAAAGCAGACTACCAGAAAAACCAAGCCAGAGGGTGTTAAACTGACAGTACTGCTTGATAAATAACTGGAAGTACTCTATATTCTGTTCTTGGAAAGTAGTATAACCCAAAAAAAATGAAATCATAAATGGTGATAAATGAAGCTATAAACCAGCTAGGTAATTTACAGGCCTTTTAACCTCATTCTCATCCCTGATGTTTACAGAAAAAGGTTATGCAGGAAAGACTGCTAAAACATTACTTCGCTTGAGGACTCATCAACACCATAGTTTTGTGCCACAGAAGTCCTTGCAGCACAACATGAGGCAGTTTTTCAAGTGCATCACAAAACGGTACGGGGTATGAAAACTCTTTAGACACTGCTGCTTAAGAAAGCAAGAAAATTAAAAGGCATGGGGTGGACAGCAAAACGGATGAAATGGAAAGGATGCTGACCAGCAGCAGATGCTAGCCACAAATGAAATGGCTGTTAAATACCATAAGTGAAGGAATAAAGGACTAGGTACTAAAAACTAGTACACACATGACTAGGAAAAAAAAAACACAACACACCATAGTGCTATCATTAGCTATGACATCTACAAATAGGAGAACCAATATACAGCAAAACCTATTACCTCCTTGAGGACAGAAAAAAGTGGCAGTGTCTGGGATTTAATCCAAAATGTACAACATTATGGACTTTGTTGAGGGAACAACAAATATTCATGCTTAGTGGTGCAGTCCTACAGAGGACAGGAGAATAAGAATAGCACAATAATTGGGACTCAAGTGGATCTGAATTATTCAGTGTGAAAGTAAAAGACAAGCATGAAGCTAGGGAACACAGCTTAAAAACTAACAAAGAAATATCAGTGCCGTCCTTCTACTGAATGCAAAACTATTAAAGTCCTATTTGGAGAAGTATGGCCAAGCTCTGGTGGTCATAAAAATAAACAGGAATGATGCTAGCCAAAAGCATTTAACAACCAGATACCAAAATTCTGAAAGAAATAGAAAATGCTGAAGTATGAGAATACGAACAAATAGCAAAGTACACATAAATTAAAAGAAAAAGGATCAAAGGCTTATATGAGAAAAACTGTGAGGGGACATTTAAGACTTGTGGCGATGAAGATAAAGGGCATAATAAAAAAGGTAACTGGGAGAATTCAAAACACTTAAAGAACCATTACTTC
Source organism: Protopterus annectens (assembly GCF_019279795.1). Classification (NCBI taxonomy): domain Eukaryota; kingdom Metazoa; phylum Chordata; order Ceratodontiformes; family Protopteridae; genus Protopterus; species Protopterus annectens. Next base: position 1,192,097,139 of record NC_056731.1, on the reverse strand, counting down.
ACAGAGATGACGCGAGTGCACTGCATGGGGTAGGGTTGCCACCTGTCAAGAAATTTTCCTGATAACCAGGAAATCAGGGTCTGTGTCAGGAAATCCAGTTATGATGACTGAGTGAGTAAAAGGTATTTTGAATCATTCTGAGCACTTACAAACTTCTAAAGGTATGACTTATATAAAACATTCACTGATTCATTCAGATTTCTAATATACATTCAGATGCTGTGTAAACAGATTCATTGTTGCGGTTCATGTTTATATACACGAGTTTGTGTGTATGTGGGGGATGATGTGAGTGTATATAATTGTACATAAGAGAGTAACAAGGAGGACATTATTTTTCTTTCACTTTCCATTACAGTCAGTATCGGCACTGCTGCACAATAAGTGACTGTGTTTGTTGTTCTGGGTAGGATGTGTCAGAAAGGTAATTGTTGATACAGTGGCACAGTGAACACTGCTCCCATCTATCAGTGCTTGTCCGAGTTTTTGTCTGTGACTCTTCTGTGTGGAGTCTACAGGTCTTCCCTGTCTGTGTGGATTTTATTTAGGTGATCTTGCCCACCCCCCCCCCCCAACACCTCAAATGCATGTCACAGGTGAACTGATGTTCTTCCAATTTACCAGAAGAAAACACGGTGCGTACGTCAAAAAGTAATATTGGCAGGTGTATACAGTAGCAAAAAAAAAAAAAATAATAATAAAGCAAGACATACAATGCATCACAGATGAGAGAGCATGTGGGAACTGTCAATCCTGGTTGTAGAAGTGGCTTAGTATTGTCCTCTGCATGGGACCCCACTTAAGTGTAAAGCTGACCTTGAGGTGGGCACAAATAGCTATAATTAGCCGAGAGTATAGTGGACATTTCTTTAAGTTTTCACACAGTAAAAACATTAAAGGTGGGCACAGAAGAATTCTAGCTTGTGTGTGTTGACTGGGGCAATGTGGCAATTTCTTTTAACTGTCTCAAAATTCACTACTCAGAAGTACTCAAAGGTCATCACTACAACTTATCTAAGCCAGTGTAGTGCATTGGAGCAACAAGTTGGAATGAAATGTGTCTTTTTCACTTTCTTCACAATTGAAATCCGATGTACATACAGGTGGCAATCTTCTGGGGGTAAGGGAAAGGAGACATGCTGCATATTATTCAGTTGCTAGTTATAGGTTGAAATATGTTGTTGTGCATTTCTTTTTAAATGTTCATCATAATTTGACTTCTAAAGATAGACACCTTCTATGTACCCTTTTGGTGTTAGGGCAGAAGAGGCATGCCATGACAGCAGTTACTTATGTAGTACTATGACCATTTGTCCTTTCATTTCATCTCAATTTACCAACAAAAGGGGTACACAGAAAGTGACTATTTTCTGGTAAGGAAAAAGAAAGTCATCCCAGATACGACTTATGTCCAAGCATTTTAAGTTTATGGATAAATACTACTTAGTTTACTAGTAACTACTGGGCCATAGCTCTTGAACATTAATGCACTTAGGTTTATAGGCAAGTACTAAGCTAGTTGCCCTTGTGGGTCATTTTAAGCCTAGCCAATTTCCTCAAATGTAAGAGTCAAACCCTGTACCTTATGTCTGTAAGGTAAACACCTTAACCATTATGCCATGTCCAACCTTGGGCACATTTCATCTATGAAATAAAAAAAAGTTGATTTCCTTAGAAATATATTTTAGCAGGCCATCACTGGACAAAAGGGTACGGGGAAAAAAAAAAACCCTCTAAAATGCATCTCTGAGAAATTAAAACCTCAAGCTTCTGGAGGTCTGGTGGCCCCCAGACCATCAACTTAATTCTTTTTTTTTTCCTATATAGTAGTTAGAGTACATTTTTTGCCAATTAAATGTGCACAGATAGCATGCAGTAATTAAGTTAAAAAAAATGCTAGAAATCAAAAGTAGTCTGGTAGTACGAAGAGGGAAGGTTGTTAAGAGAACATGGAAGCATTGGGGCATGTGCCATGGAACACTTTTCGTAGTATGCCATATCATATAAAACTGCTCAGAGTCAGTATACATGGCATTTAAAAATTGGTGCATCTGGCTTGCACAGCAGGAATGTGGCTGCCCCATGCAAGGATTATATTTTCATTATGCAGGGACCGTGGCTTATTTATCAGAAAACAGAAGGATGCAAAGGTGGCAACCCTAACATGGGGCAGTGGCATTCTGCAATTAATCAGACACATTTAAAACAACTACAGAAAGAAAGAACATGTTAAGAAAGGTAAGAAGTGGTAAATATAATACATAGGCAAACAAAACAGGTCTTCAGTAGGCATATTGTGATGTTTGTGTATAATGTTGGGGTTGCTGCCCCACACAAATCTGTTGCAGGGTCAAACCAGGGTTTTAATTATTTGAGACAATCTCGCAGCAGAGTGGGTTGTGCACTTCAAAATGTATACTACAGTCAGGCATGCATCACTGCAAATGTCAAATAAAATTGCCAGCTGTCAGTCAGCAAAAAAGTAAACACTGTTCAAAATAAAGCTGAAAAAGAAACAAAGTAAATCCATAAACTAGGTGGGGTTTTATAAGTACACATATATATATATTTCAAGTCCCCATGACTGACAGTAAAATACACAACAAAAACAAATCATGCAAGGACAAATCAAAAGAAAGCGCGGCACTACATCTGTCTATTCATCCAAATTAAACATTCCCAATTTTCACAAAAACAGCAACAATGCTTTAAATACAGAGAAGTTGCACAACTATAACTTATACTGAACCATGCCTTCCATGATCTCATAGTCCTTACCCTTGCAGCCCTATGTTGTATTTCTTCTTGGCCCATGGGTTCATAAATTGTGGCTGATGAAAGTTTGCACAATCACAGCAAGACAGTAAATAATTTATTCCATAAGTACTGGCTTTATTTTCTCTTTTGCACCTGCTGTGATGATGGTGATGATGCAAATGGGGCACGGCATGATAAGGAGAGTAATGGACATAACAGTTACAGTTGTGGTTATCCCCACTGTTGTCGTTCACATTAAAAATGTTGTTTGAGCTGCCAACACCCTTAGTCCTTATAAAAGAAGGGGGTTCTCCTGAGGAAGACAAAACAGACGATGGTGACAATGACGACACCGAAGAGGTAGTTTGCAATCTTCCAACGTCTCCACCACCAGAACCTCTCACTTCTACCAATCTATAGGAACAGGGAGGAGTAGGTAAGCATGGAGAGGTGACACCACCGGTACCATCCACAGCTGAAGAAAAAGTGTTGGCTAAACTACTTTTATCCTTATGTAATGAACAAGTCAATTTACCCTTAACTCCAGCTACAGAATTAAAACAGTAATGATGGCTAGAACTGTTCCTAATCCTCTGAGAGGTTTCCCAAATTTGCATCCATGCAGTATTAGCAGGTCCCTTCTGTTCAGGTTGAATCCAAGCGACCCTAGGATCCATTCAGCCAACCAAGCTGATGACAAGCCACTGAAATCACGCTCTCTTCAATACTCTTGACCGTCGGTATCACTTGTCAGTTAAAATACTAAAGAAGACCATACTACAATTATAAAAGGATCACAAGAGTAGTTCTGAAACGTTAATTTCAACACTATGGCTTCCTCCACTAATAAAAAAAATAAGCACATAGTGCGCACGCTCAAGGGATTTAAAATGCTCGCCAGTCATAGCGTACTAATAACGACGGCTGCGCAAAGCAGTTTTACGATATTTGCTGGTACCCCGCCTACGTAGAGCGGAAATTTGGTATCCAGTATAGTATTTGGAGATTCGCTAGTTAGTTTTTCTTGAAGGGAAGTACATGTTTTCTATTTTATTCGGTTATGTTTTTTTTAAATATGAAGGTAAAAATTGTATAGTAGCTAAATTAGGCCATATTATTGCACAACCTCCTCAAAATTCTTTCCCTGCCGCCTGCTGTCGGAGAATTTCTCCTGTAGAGATCAGATATCTTGAAAATCAAACTATCGCAGAAGTTTCCTACCCTAGAAAGGCAGAGCTTAGACTCACGAACATAAGGGATGTATTTGAAAGGCAAACTAAAAGGCCTTACATGCCTGACAGACACACGTGGATGTAGCTTTTAGCTTTAGACATTTTCAAATGTCCGCAGTGAGACATTTTCATACTGATAATCACATTTTACAGATAAAACACGTGCTCGCTCATTAAGATGATAGTGTCAGTTTTCTGTAATTTTTTCTTCTTTACAGAAAACAACTTGTCCAAAGCTAGGTATCATGCAAAAAGAGGGCTAGGTGGTAATGGTAACCTTATGCTCAGGCCAAATAACACCGTTTTGTTGCGGTAACATAAATAACCAGTCCCGTAATAAAGTACAGTGGGAGTAATTTTGAATTCAAGCTGTTTTTTTTTTCCTTTTGCAATCCAGCCAATAATCTAGCAGATACTTTTTGGATCATGATTAAAAGAAAAGCGTTGTTGGGAGGAGACTGCGATATTTTTTACTACAGAAGCTGCAATATTCCTTCAACCATTATTATCCTTCCAAGACCTTAGCAGATATGCCATCAGACATGGCATTGTCTGACTGCCATTTTTTAGGGGTGACTGAGTAGCCCCTTCTCTTGGGTTATATATCTAGGTGACAATGCCACCTGAGAATTTAGGCAGCTGCTACCTCTACTCGATTTTTCACTGAGTGAGCGTCACTGTATGGTCCTCTCAAAGTTGCTTTTGATTTATTTACTCAGTTTTTAACCAGGAATTTCCTGTTAGGTATGATTTATTTCAAGTGGAGGAGCAGGAACAAAAGCTCAATGAGCCTATCCACTGATATCAATTCCCAGTAGGGAAGGCATTCTCTAACCTGCAGTCTAAACTTATGCTAGGCCTTGTCCCACTTTTACATTAACATCTTTTATTTGTTAATAATAACATGATTCATTTGCCAGTTTTCTCCATTAAATTCTTGCCTATTTTCTATACCCCTACTTGCAGTCATCCGTATTAGCGAAATCTCTTTTTTACATTCAAGTGTAAGCTTAGTTCTTAGAATACTTTCTGCAAATTTATGTTATTTTCCTTAAGGGTCTGCATCCAAAGTCCTATTGTAACCTTACTTCTCAAACACTCCATCCCTTTCCATTTTGATTTATAACATTCTGCTTCTGGTATGTACAAGAGCCTTAACTGTGTAACTCTAAAATATTCTTTCAGATCAGGTAATCCTAAACCATCTTGCTCTATAGGATAGATCAGCTTAAACCAATTAACTCTTGCCCTCTTCCCCCTCAAATAAATTCCTTCAACTCCTTCATCCTCATCCAGACCTGTAAATCTAATAATTTAGCCGGTGATTCTCTCCTCACCAACTCGGCAGGTAGAGCATGGAACAAATTGCCTTCTGATATTACCTCACTCTCCTCTTTAAGTCAATTTAAAGCGAAACTTAAAGTATACTTGGGGACAATACGGAATTGTCATTGCATTAATCCTGGTTAGCTGAACCCCTGTCTATGTTTAGAGATCAGGTGTCCTAGCATTTATTGAAAATATTTGTACTGTGTCTATTCTCCATCATCCTGTATATTACTATGTTATCTTTTTGTTAATGTGTTGTGAATTATAATTGTCTTTGAAACTCTAACTCAGTTTGCTACTCTTGGAGCTTTTCTCCCCGGGCCTCCGCTGAAAATGGACATAAATCCAGTCGGACAATCCCGGTCAACAAACGTAAAATAAAATAAAAAAATAAAAAACTCTTTAATTATTATCCATAACTTCTCCACTGGTTGATTAAAAATATGCCTGACCTGTGTATAAAACTAAAGGAACTAAAAACATTTAAATGCTTGTATATTACTATCCCTATCCATTATAAAGAGCTTCTACCGTCTTAGGTTTTGTATTATCATTTGTTTAGTCTCTTCTGTATCATCTTTCAGATGAGATGTTAAACCAAGGTCCCATCTGCTTGAGTTGGTAGTAACTCAGGTGGATGTAAAAGATCTCATGGCAGCTATCAAAAAGAGTAGAGAAAGTTCTTTGATGGCCTAGTCCAGTTTCTCCCAAAAATAGAAATACCACCTCTGGTCTCCCTGAGAAAAGGCTACCAGCTTAGTTGGACTAACGCAGTCAACAAAGAATGGATAAATAAAAGTGTGTAGGCACATAATTTACTGCTATAGCCTTTATTTTATCTACATTAATTTTGTATCCCCAAAGAATTGAAACTGTCTCAAAATGTTTTCTGGATTTATCAAGCACAAAATAATGTCATCTGTAAATAAAGTTAGCTTCTCTTGATTACCATACCAGTTATTTCCCTTAATTTGTCGGTCTCTTATTTTCTTTGCAAATTGCTCTAATTATAACAAATAACAAAGTGAAAAGAGGACACCCTGCCTGGTTTCTCTGCATAAACACAGCTTATTGAAAAGGAACCTTTCTACCTTAATTATTGTTTCTGACCCTTCATATATTCTCCTAATTAACCCTATTATTCTGTTACAGAATTAAATGTTTCTCTTGCTCTTCTCATAAAATCCCAGCAGACAGTATCAAATACTTTCTCTGCATCAAGACCAACCAACAACAGTTGTATTTTCTTACATTCTGCTTCCCTCTGGATCATTATTTTTCTATTAATGTCAGCAAATGCCTGCCTCCTCTCCACAAAACCATATTGATCCATATATGTGAAATATTACAACACCTCTGCTATTTTCTAGCTACTATAGACATAAACAATTTATAATCATGGCTTAACATTGAAACAGGTCTATATGAACCTGTGTCTGAAGCAACTTTAACCTTTTTGAGTAATACAGCCACCATAGCTTTCTTCCAAGATGCTGGTGCTTCCACTCCTTTTAAAATACTGTTAAACAAAACATTCCAGACCTTTATCACTTTTTTCCTTCTTAACTTCCAAACTTCCACAGGAATACTAACTGTTCCTCTATACTTCTATTTCGTCAGGTGTGTACAGTAATATGAAATGCTAGAAAGAAAGAACAGCCCCCAAACTCATTTCCATAAACAGATCCTTTCTACTGACTGCTAAATATCTGGAGGCTTCATAGGTAAATAATAGGCAATCGATCTGTAGAGTATTACACATCTAGCCAATAATCAGACAGTGATCAAAGGTGAGAAAAGTACAAAATAAAGAATTTATTGATGACCCAAAAAAGTTTTATAGAGAACTGGGAAACAAGGCAAAAGGAATTGAAAGACCACCAAAAAAAAAAGATACATTTTGGAGACGTATCTATGATGATCCTGTGGAACATAACAAAGATACTAAATGGATAAAAGAAGTAAAAGAAAGAATAAGAAGTTTAAAGGTACAGGATATGAAATGGGATAAAGTAACAGCCAGAGAGATTGAAACAAAGTTAAGAAAGGCCTCACATTGGAAAACCACAAGCCCAGATGCAGTTCTTAACTTCTGGTTAAAAGTATTAACATCTTTGCATGAAGAGTTAGCTATGAGTAAGAACTATTTGTATGTGCATGCCAAACATCCATCAACCTGGCTAATAACAGGAAAAACAATGCCCCTACTTAAGAGTGAACCTGCAAGCTACATTAAAAATTATAGACCAACAACTTGCCTTCCGACGATGTATAAACTATACACTGGAATTGATGCCGACAGAGTCTAAAGTCATTTAAGAAAAACTCAACTATGGCAATAGAGCAAAAGGGCAATAAAAGAAAGTTATATGAAACAAAGGATCATTTGCTGTTAAAGTCATAGCGGAGAACTGTAAAAAGTAAGTAAATTGTAAATTTAAGTATGTCATGGATTGACTACAAAAAATCATTTGATAGTATACCACATTCATGGATAAAAGAGTGCTAAAAATTTATAAGATACACCCTACACTGATCAACTACATTACAGTGACCATGAAACAGTGGCAGACCACTTTGCAATTAAGCCATGATAAAGGACAAATTATTATTCCAGGGATAAAAATTCAAAGGGGGATATTCCAAGGTGAGTCTCTGTCACCGCTGCTATTCTGCCCTGCCCTTAACCCATTAAGCTGTCTACTTAACAGCTTAGGTTAGGGCTATAATTTGGCTCCAAGAAAACAACAAAGTGTAAAGACTTCTCATCTTCTCTTTGTCAATGATTTGAAACTGTATAGCTCAACAGATGAGGAACTAAAAGTACAACTACAAGTTGTCAAAAATTTTTCAGATGATATAAGAATGTCATTTGGTCTTAATAAATGTGCAAAAGCAATCTTTAAAGCCAGAAAATTGCAGTACCAAGAAAACATCAGTTTGGGACAAGAATGTGATATAAAAGAACTTGAGCAAGAGGGAGTATATAAATAATTGGGAACTGATGGAGGATCAACAATAAAACATGATGAAGTGAGAATAAAATTTAGTAAGGAGTACTTTAGAAGACTTAAATTAATCCTAAAAACAGTATTAAAATCTAGGAGCAAAATCCAAGCTATAAACCAGTTTGGTCTTCCTGTCCTAACTTACAGTCTTGGAGTGATTGACTGGCCCCAAAACGTGTTGGATAGATTTGATAGGAAAACAAGAAGGATGCTTCGTGCTCACCAAATGATTTATAAAAATCAGTGCATACCAAGATTATATATTCCTCATTTCGAAGGTGGGATGGGCCTCCTTGAAATTGATCACATGTATAGATCTGCAGTCGTGGGACTCCACACATATCTGCTGATTTCACAAGACCAAAATGTAGTGAAAGTTTTGAAACATGAGGAGAATAAATCTAAGATGACTTCTCCGCTTAATCTAGCAGTAGCATATTGGTGTCAAGCAGGAATGGAAATCAAATCACAAGTGGATAAAAAATAGGCAGCAACTGAATGTGCCAAAAACAAAATGAAGAATATAAGGTGAAGGACCAAATGAAAAGGCAAGATGTGGAAAATGCATAGATATACTTGCAAGTACAGAAAACTTCTGGAGGAATCACATGTTGATCAGGAATGAATGCAGGAATGGTTAAGGAGAGGCAAATTCAAACCAAGAGATGAAAGGTTAATATCGGTGGCACAAGATAGTTGGCTACGTACACCTTGGTTTACAAAGTCCATTGAACATGTGGGAGAAACAGACAAATGTAGGGTTTGCAAAACAGAATTGGAAACAGTTGCACACTTTGTTGCTGGTTGCAACATACTAATGGATGAAGGACTGTATACTGAAAGGCATAATAATGTGGCGAGACTGTTGCACTGGGGATTGTGCAAACATTAAGGTACTGAAGTGGCTGAAAAACACTAGAAACATGATCCACAAAGTATCATAGAAAATTGTGGAAAAATACTGAAGTCAACATATTTTGTATTCTGTATTTAAAGGGTTAAGCAGAAAAATGTTCACTGCGTGCAAACTGAAATGTTCTGGAAAATGTTGATCACTGAGGAATGCAGGAGTTAATCTTAAACTACTGATAAGGAAGTTAATGGTGCAAGAATAACTGTGGTACTGGCTGGTAAAAACAAGTAATCAAACTATCAATTTTAATGAAAGTCCTCTGTGCTACGTGTATGTACGTGCAGGAGGGTCTATATAAGGAGAACTTAAAGTACAAGTAGCCAGACTGCTGGCATATTACTATCATGTAGCAGATCTCCATGCATGTAAAATAAAGCTGTTTTACTTGCTTACAAGAACTTGGTGTGATTCTTCCAGAATATGTTAGAAGAGTAAAATCTTTCGACATAACTGGCTAACGTTAGGCGGCGCCCCTGCACGCGAATCGAACAAAGAGAGGCTGAAAACCTGCGCAGGTGGAGAGAGATCAGGCTCTCCTCGAATGAAAGACCTCCAACTGAAACAGGTTGAAATTAGAGGCCAGTCACTCTTTCCAGATTCAATCCGTGAGGTGGCAGCGAAACAGGGCGGAGGAATCACAAAGGTAAGCAAAAGAAAAGCTATTTTTGTTGTTTCTGATTGGAATTTTTGTCTAAATTTTAAGGGACTAGTCAAGGGAGAAATTGAATTTTCTCAAAGTATAAGGGGTATATGTGAATAGATTCCATATACAAGAGATCTCAGGAACAGGAATAGTTTCTCGTAAGAGAAATGGGAACAGGAACCAGTTGCGCCAAAGGCGACAAAACTGAAGATGAAAAGTTTATGTTTGATTTACACCCAAAGAATGTAAAGTATTTAGATAAATGGAAAAAGAACATGGGTTTAGTGGATGTTTAAATAAGTCAGAATGTCAAAATCTAGTAAGATTACTGCGCAAACAGGCAGGAAATAAGACAAGGAAGCAAAAGAAGGTAGGGATTCCCCAGGCACAGAAATGGCTGGAGGAAGCAAATAAAAACATAAGGAACAAAATTTGAAAAAAGGGTGTGGTAATTCAAGTGAAAAAGATGTGTACTTTGTTCAAAGGAAGATAATGAAACTTCCATAGTCAGTCGTAGGCACCAGAATCCCTCGGCCCCTCCCATCCAGTATCCAGACCCTGCACAGGTTATTGAGGTGCCCCCCGACCAGGACCCACCGTAATACCAGGCTTCGTGAGTGTCCCCCACGCCACGTATTATATTACAGAGAGAGCCTGCCAACACTCTTGACTTACAGCGGAAGTATTAGGAGAGAAGGGGACTGGAAAATTAAGGAGAAGGTAGATCAGGAAGGATAGGAATACCCACTGATAGAAGTGGCAAATCCTCAAGCGAGCGCAGAAGGCGAGGGTCCTACCATATTGGTCTACCGACCGTGGACCCGTGATGATATCCGAGCGGTAGAGGGGATTCCCCATCCAAAAGTAGATATGCGTAAATTCCATACAGACGTAGGGGGCATGAGAATGAGTTATAGATTAAACGCTGTAGAATTTGAACAAGTAATAAGGCAAATCCTAGGACCTGATTGGCACCTTATTTGCGGAACTTGGGACCCCCTGCTACCAGAGGAAGGGGGAGCCTTGCCGTTTAACTCCGAAGTGTGTAGAACCAGAATAAAGACTCTCCTAGATAAAATAGAAGAACATTGGAAGCCCAAAGCAGATTGGACTTGCATTAATCAATGCGTTCAATCAGATGACGAAACCGTAGACAATTATCTACATCGTCTCACACAATGTTTTGATGCTCATAGTGGGTTGATTAAGGCAGAAAATCAGGCAAATGACTCGCCCTATGAACAGCAACTGAAAAATGCATTCCTAAAGGGCTGCAAGACAGCCATTGGTAACTTTATACAAAAGCATATGATCACACACAGGACAGCGCGTCTACAGCCCCTTATGGATTATGCTAGACATGCTGAGAAATACCTGAAGGAAAAAAAAAATAAAAAAGCCCAGACTTTTACAGTTAGTGAAGATGGAACTTTAATGTTAGTTCAAGGTTCCGCAAATCGCGGAAGAGGGCGTGGCAGGGGAAGAGGACGAGGATGGGGAGGCATAAGTCATTCTGAGGATTTCGAGGGTAGGCAAAAGAGGGGGGAGTGTTTTAAGTGCGGTAAGAAAGGACATTTCGCCAGAGATTGCAGAGGACCGGAGAAACCGATGGTTGCTTTCGGTGGTACCGCATGACTATATGATGGTCAAAAAGACGTAGATGGAGGGTATGAGGAAGAAGAAGAAAGTGAGAATGGGGAAGTAGGTACAAGTGAAGACGATGGGTGGGGACAGGAAATGGCAGAAAATGAGAAATATCAAATGGTAAATCTAACAGCACTAGCATCAACTATGCAATTGGAATCCCAACCAGTGATCACATTGCAAGTTGAGGGCCGAGACATAGAATTTCTTTGTGACTCAGGGCTTCTCGAACGTTAGTCAGAAGTACTGCCATATCATCCGATGTTACCTCGGATGAATATGTGCTTGTAAAAGCAGCAAATGGTCGATTTACAAAGAGCCATTGTCCAAACCTCTGTGGTTTACCGACCCAGAGACGAACCAAACCATACGGTTCCGAGTAATAATTTCAGAAATCTGCCCAGTACATTTACTAGGAAGAGATTTAATGCAAGTGTTCGGTATAGCAGCCGTCCCAACCTCCACGGGATGGTGGCAAGGAGAATAGAACTGAATAGTGCAATGCTATTAGAGGGCAGGGAGATCTACATTACTGGTATAGTAATGATTTGATAGAGACAGGCCCCAGAGTGTAGTGACGGCTCTTACAAATTTGGCATTAAGCAAATACGGCATAACAAATCCGAAGGTGTCAGATCCATTACATTGCACAATGTATTACAGAAGATGTGCGGACCTGATTTAGAATACGAAAAGAAATTTCTTAGTTTTAAAGTCACCAAACTAGTATTGCATAGCCTTTTTGGGACACACTAGGTAATTCTGCAGTCACATGTAGCCTTACAAGGGATATGCAGCTGCTGTATAAGAATGAATTAACCACACATATTTCAGTCACGGAGGGTGAAGGAATGTCATGGTACCTCGTGGGTAAGAAAATAACTGAATGGGTAGGATGGACACCAGAACAGTTGGCAGGTAAGGTCATTCAGGTTCAAAACTTAACTGGGTTACACAAGCCAGACCGACCGTGCACCTCAGGGAAGACAAACCGATACAATCCCCTGGGACATTATGACTATGTCTCCTTACCCCATGGAAGAATCTCAATTGCAGATGATTCCAAACTCATTATGGTCGAGGCTCAGCACGATATCGGACTGATTAGAACGGCAGGACAGGTAAAGATTACACCCAAGTCAGAATTTAGACCTCATAAACGGCAGTATCCCTTGAGCAGAAAGGCAGAGGAGGGCATTTTACTGGTAATCACAGCACTTTTGAAAGCTGGAGTATTAATTCTGTGCACAGACTCACCGTGTAATCGCCCTTATTTCCAGTAAAAACCGGATGGGACATGGAGGATGGTACAAGACTTACAGGCAATAAATGCCGCGGTGGTACCTCGGGCCCCCATAGTCCCGGATCCGTCTATTCTGCTGAACGATATCCTTCCAACAGATAACTACTTTTCTGTAATTGATATCAGTAATGCCTTTTCTCTATTCCCTTGCAGGAAGATAGTAGATTTTGGTTTGCATTTACGTTTATGGGCAAGCGTTATACCTATACCAGGTTACCGCAGGGATACTGCGAAAGTCCGACCATCTTCTCACAAGAGATGTCCACCAATTTGGCTCAGTTCCAACCAGCCCAAGGGTGCCACCTACTGCTGTCGTGGATGATATCCTCCTGGCGCGACTACGGAAGAACTCTGTAAGTCCGAGACTATTCGACTACTACACTTTCTGGCACACGAAGGACATAAGGTAAATAAGTCTAAGTTACAATTTTGTAAATTAGAAGTACGTTACCTGGGTTATACTATCTCTGGGAAGGGCAGGCGATTAGATGACAGCAGAAAGAATGCTATTTTACAAGCCCCCATGCCAACTACAAAAAAGAAATGATGTCCTTTTTAGGCATTACGAACTTCTGTCGTAGTTGGATTCCCAACTACCGAAGAAGTGCACCCGCTATCAGACTTAATTTTTGCAATACCGATGGCGGCAAAGATTTGCTGCACTGGACAGACAAGGCAGTACAGGCATTTACTAGGATCAAGCAACTGATAGCTGGGTCAGCAACATTGGGGTTTCCAGATTACAGTAAGACCTTTATACAGACTGTAGATTGCAAGCAGGGATTTATGACATCTGTTTTAATGCAAATGTATGGAGATAAGTTAAGACCATTGGCATTTTACTCTAGCAAATTAGACTCAGTAGCACGAGCATTACCACACTGTGTGCAAGCAGTAATTGCAGCCGCTTTGGCGGTACAAGCGTCTGCCACGTTGGTATTGTTCCATGATCTTACGTTAAAAGTCCCGCACTCTGTAGCAGTCATCCTTCTGCAGGACAAGTTAACATTTCTGTCACCTAGCAGACATTTATCTTGTATGACTACGCTGTTATCGCAGCCACACATGACAATTGAGAGATGCACTACCTTAAATCCAGCGACATTGCTACCTGTTGCTGAAGGCGGTATTCCGCATGTATGCTTAGATCTCATACATTCTAAAGTTCTACCAAGACCGGATCTTAAAGATCAACCCTTACTACATGCGGACTGGACACTGTTTGTAGATGGGTCAGCACGCAAAACAGAAACAGGCACCACGCAGGTAGGGTATGCAGTTACTACTGCAACTCAGATAATAGAGGCAAGACCACCCCCGGGAACTTATCCGCTCAAGCAGCGGAACTGATTGCTGTGACAAGGGCATGTCTCCTTTCAGAGGACAGGAATGTCACTATCTATACGGATAGTCAATATGCCTTCTCTACGGTGCATGTGTTTGCTCAGCAATGGAAAAATAGGGGATGGTTACAACCTCGGGAAAGACATTATGCACAAAGACCTAATCCTTGAATTACTACAAGCCGTCCAACGGCCACGGGGTTTGGCCATCTGTAAATGCGCTGCTCATACCCGTGCTAAGGACCCGGTATCACTTGGTAATGCCCTAGCAGACAAAGCAGCCAAAGAGGCAGCTATGTCCAGTACCTTTTCACTTGAAACCACACCTACAGAATTACAACCAACAGATAAATTTGATTTGCAAACCTTACAAGTCATGCAGGAACTTAGCACAGTACAGGAAAAACAACGCTGGACTAGGTATGGTGTTAGGCAGAACAAAGGAATCTATGTGGGACCGGATAATAAATATGTTTTGCCTACTAATCTTTTAGATATGCAGCACTAGTTGTGCATGGCCCTTCCCATCTGGGCCCTGCAGCTATGGTTAGAATTATCCACCTTACCTTTTGGACCAAGGGTTTCATTGCATATGCAAAACGTTTTTGTCTATCCTGCATAGTATGTGCTAAATACCACGGGGAGGGTCAGAGTTGCTCCGGCATCATTTCCAACACCCCCCTATCCTTTTAATACAATATGTATGGACTTCATCGAATTGACCCCGGCACAACTAAAGAAGTTTGTGTTAGTAATAGTAGATGCATTTACTAAGTGGGTTGAGGCTTTTCCGGTGACACATCCGGATGCTCAATCAGTGGCTAAAATTTTGGTCAATCACATCGTCCCGCACTTTGGACTTCCTACACGCATCTACTCTGACAACGGCACACATTTTGTCAATCAGATCATACAGAAACTGTCTACAGTTTTCCAAATTGAATTGAAACACCATTGTGCCTACCACCCACAGTCAGCAGGGTTGGTGGAACGCCATAACGGCATTCTAAAAGGCAAGTTGAGAAAACTCATGGCGAGACACATCAGTCTTGGATTACCTGTCTACCTCTAGCCCTCCTTTCCATGCGACAACTCCCACCTCAAAAGGAGTCACCCCATTTGAGTTGTTGTATGGGAGACCTTATTACGTCCGCAGTGGCAAAACTTGTTGCCTGCGGAACGTGAGGGGTGAGGAGATAGCTGAGTACATGAGGAAAATGCTGACCAATACTAACAGCTGTTTAACGAATGATTGTTTTCAGGTTCAAGAGACGACAAGATCACGGAAATCAGACCCGCGAGTGGGTCTGGATCAAAATAATAAAACGCAAGAATTGGGCATCCCCAAATGGGAGGGCCCCTACCAGGTGCTAATCGCAACTCCAACAGCAGTTCGGATTAAAGAAAGGTCCTCATGGATCCACCTAACGCACTGCAAAATCATAAAACATTTTAAGTTAAATAAAGACTTGAGTTCCCTGAGGAACAAACAGACAGCAGCAATCATGAAGGACAATAATGAGAATAAGAGAAAATGGTTCTATTGCAATGTTTTATTGTTTATAACTATTGTGATTGTAATATTTCTGTTTTGGACATTTCTGTCTTTTAATGAAGCTAGCCATTCAAAAGAGACAAACACACCAGCTGGCATCCAAACTTTAATACATATCAAGCGATTAAATATGCATATGCATCCTCAATGAATGTCTCAAATTGTTGGGTATGTACTGCAATACCTACTGTACACAGTGGCTTAATGTTAGGGACAGCCCTCTGGGAATAAATGATACTTGGAATAGTTTGTTGTTTGAAACCACAGAAGTACCACTGAGAGACAAGGTGGCTGCCTCTTCTGGGGCCAAAATGGAACAGTGTGTTTTCAAAAGATTGGGAAAGTTAAGGTGGGGCTGAGCCAATGTAATTTGACAATAGTTCATAATTGTACCCTAGAAGGGCAGTGTGAGACCAAGTTTGGAGCTATAAAAAAGACATCAATGTAAATGATATTAGTTTTGTTGAAAAATGCTGTATGTATATGGCCTGTTATTTAAGGGGCTAAAGCCAAATGGGAGTTATGAATTTGCAACCAATATTACCATCAAAACAAATGATTGTTATTTTATTTGTGGTAGGAAAGCATATAAATGGTTACCATATGGCTGGTCAGGAAGTTGTTTTTGGGATATCTGATACCAGCTATCAGGCACGCAAATGCGTTGCCTCAAGGTAAAATCTGAAATGCACGTTCTCTTAATAAACCTATTAATCCCGTTGGTAACATTGATGCGTCATGGATTTATCACCATGACTTGGCACACGCCAGCAGCAAAGGACTCTCACATATGGACCTAGGCGATGATGTAATTGCTTGGGCTGGTATTTTGCCAGCATATGGGACAGTAAAATCCATCTGGGAACTGAGAAAACTGTCAAAACTGTTAGAGACTCTGAGTAATGCGACATTTTCAGCGCTAGAATTGGTGACGGACGAATTAACGGCGATGAGAACAGTAGTGTTGCAGAACCGTATGGCTCGATTTCACCCTAGCGGCGAAAGGAGGTACTTGCGCTCTGATACATGAGGAGTGCTGCTCGTTCATCCCTGATAACGAGCACGCGATTCAGAGCCATCTTGAAATAATTCAACAAGTTTCTGAACTGACTAAACCTGGTCCAAACCCCTTGACTGACTTTTTCCAAAATCTGTTTGGAAACTGGGGTTCTGTGTTGATGAACATTTTAATTGCTGTATGTGTTGGTGCAATCATATTTTTGCTGCTTGGCTGCTGTTGCATACCATGTATCAAAATGATAATATCGAAGGTTATCTCTGCCAATGCTACAAAAGCATATTTCTCTGATTATGAGAAGGTATACAACGATCTGGGATTGTGTAAAATAAACAGTATACAAAATGTTGTAAGGGGAAATGTGGAAAAATACTGAAGTCAACATATTTTGTATTCTGTATTTAAAGGGTTAAGCAGAAAAATGTTCATTGCGTGCAAACTGAAATGTTCTGGAAAATGTTGATCACTGAGGAATGCAGGAGTTAATCTTAAACTACTGATAAGGAAGTTAATGGTGCAAGAATAACTGTGGTACTGGCTGGTAAAAACAAGTAATCAAACTATCAATTTTAATGAAAGTCCTCTGTGCTACGTGTATGTACGTGCAGGAGGGTCTATATAAGGAGAACTTAAAGTACAAGTAGCCAGACTGCTGGCATATTACTATCATGTAGCAGATCTCCATGCATGTAAAATAAAGCTGTTTTACTTGCTTACAAGAACTTGGTGTGATTCTTCCAGAATATGTTAGAAGAGTAAAATCTTTCGACAAAAATGATGAAGTCTACATCACATGGGATCATCCATTACCAACAGTTCAAAAGATAGATGCTAGAAGCCAGATGTAGTGGTCCAAGAAAGAAAGACAAAAGTAGCATTGATCACTGAAATTGCCACACCCAGTGACTACAGTATCGATCGTACAGAGAGAGAGACACACAAAGTTATAAAATATCAGGATTTGCAAGCAGAAACGAGAGCAGTGTGGAAGAAAGATACCCAGATAGTTCCAAAAATAGTAGGAGCAATGGGTCTTATAAAAAAGAGTCTACAATCATATTTAGATATGCTACCAATACACAAAACTCCATACGAATTGCAGAAGGAATCATTACTGGGCACATTGCGGGTGCTGCAAAGAGCACTTTTGGCTGACATCAGAGAGTGAAACAATATTAATTTCGTGAACTTTAATCGTACTTTGACTGGTATTAGAATCCCAAAAGATTTGGAGAAATTAAAAAAAGTGAGAATCAAACCCTGTAACTTGTATCTGTGAGGTAAACACCTCAACCATTACACCAATGCTCCAATTCTTATGCTTGATATCATAGAAAAAGATCATCCGGCATTTCCAAAGTATATGGAAGAAATTGCTTATCATGCTAGCATTATACTTCAACAACTTGGATTTACTGTGAGGAACATTTTGCAAACTCTGGCTGTAATGTAAAAATATTTAAACAGACATTGCCAACAAAAAGGTCTGGTAGCATACCTAAGGTCTAATATGACATTACCCCATTCTTACTGAATTATTAATATATCTATATCTATTTCCTTATACCATTGTAATTGTATTAATCTTATGTGCTTTAATTCCTCAAAGTATCATAACTTTACCTATTTGTGTTTGTTCCTCCCTTGTGTCAAGCCACCATGTTAACCATAATGGCCAATCCTGTCTTTCTTGACAATACATAATTTGAGATTTTTTAAACACATCAACAATAAATCAAATAATTTCTCTAGGAATTACATATCCCTCAATAACTTCTGTAAAATGGTCCTACTTAAAAATAATAGTACCCTACATCAACTGTTACCAGTATAGCAGTTTTAAAACTCACTGAATTTTTCATCACTTGCCTAGTCTGTATTCCCTTTCTCTCTCTCTCTTAGCTATATCAATAGGCAAGAACTCATAAAGACATTCAACTGTATTAGTCTTCTTTACCACTGCCTCAACTGGTATCATTACTGATTTTTTATTTTGGCCCCTATAAGACCTCTTTTTTTTAAGCATCTTGTGACATCCCCACTCTGGGCCAGCAATCAAGGAGCCTGAATCCTCACCACTGGCACTGGAGAGGGATGTTCACTTGGAACACAAATGGATACACCCAGTATTTCCAGATGCAGCTCTCTGCATCAAGCACAATTTCCCTTAAAAGCACACAAGGAACACACTCAGTTTGGGGTCTGGGTTTTCCTCCAGGTCCCCAATAAGACTCCCCACTGGCACAGCTATAGAGTTGAGACCTCAGCTGAGTGTCCAAGCCAAGTTATTCACCACTCTCTCTGTGAAACCATTGCTTCATGCTCCTGCTCCACACACACACAGACACAGACACACAGACACAGACACACAGACACACACACACACACACACACACACACACACACACACACACACACACACACACACACACACACACACACACACACACACACACACACAGACACACACACACACACACACACACACACACACACACACACACACACACACACACACACACCTGGGAAAGGCTGGCACAGATTTACTAGCTATGCCCCCTTCTTCCCAGACTATAAGGTAGTTACACTGCCACCACACACCCAAAGCCAGCCACACCAAAACTCTTACAACAGTACCCAATTGTACTCAGTACAATTAATATTAATACAAATGGTAATGCTGAACAAACAGCCTGACTTTCAGGCATGGCCACAGTGTCACCAATAGATATAAGTACTCTCAAAGGTTAAAATATTCTCTAAATGACCAGCTGCAATAGAAAGCTTAAATATATTTAATAATAAATAATAAAAGAACATGAAAATGCTAAATATCTATTTACAATAAATACCAGAATTTCAAACAATATTAAAAATAACATATATAATTCTTTACAAAATTCCAGCTAGCTGTGCTGACATATGTTATACATCCACTGCCCTACTCCTGACATAGTTGGAAATACCTCACATCAACACACATCTCATAAAACCCTTTCTCCTCTCCATACCTTAAAATGAAAGTTGATTCCACCTAGCTTCATAGTCTTTGTATATCATTCCCTGTAGAAGTTTAAATGCTCTGCTATACTACAGAGCTCAGAATATGAGACTCCCATTCCCCACCCCCACACTAATTGGAAGAGTAAGTATATTCCAGGCCACTCTTGTTTTTTGTCCCACCCAAATATATACAGATAAACTCCTCCTTAATTTAGCCAAAAACAATTCTGCAGGTTGAGCAAAAGGAAAACCTTGTGAGCCACATATTATTAAAAGCAACATAAACCACTGTATTGCATGTATCCTTTGTGTCATATCCAAGCAAATTCACTTTCAATTTTTTTCTTCATCTTAAGACTTTGTCTGATGGCTCCTTTACATTCACTCATTTGGCCCACTTTTTCTGTGGAATGGAGGCAAGGTATTCGTGCGGTCTATGTGCGTCTTCCTGGAAAAATCAATGATCCCTCCATTTTGCAGACAAAGTCAAGGAGTAGGGAGAGCAGGCCAGCTTGCTGATCCTGGGGTTGGTGGTGATTTACTCTTTCTCATTGGGAGCACCTCCCCTCGGCTGCTTTATACCTGTAGTTGCTGCCTCTTGAGGGGAAGTGTACCTTTGCATGCCAATTTTCCTCTTGGCTGCATAGTGCAATGCTGTAATGGCAACATGGGCTTATGCTGCTTGGAACTCAGCTGATTGAACACCTAGTGCTCCTTCAAGGTATCACCTTTGTGGTGAGCCAGCACTGCTTCCTTTCCCCAGGATGGACAAGCCGGCAGCAGCTGCTTACTCACATCCTCCTCAACCCACACACACTGGAACACAAGCTGCTAATTGAACTCATGTCATCTGCAGCATTGTTAGTGCTTAACCCTTCAATGCCACAGTGTTAGCAATTCAGTCCCATTTTTGATAAAAGTTCTTGCTGTTTCTTAAAATAACAATTACGTTATCCTCATGGATCCATCCAGTATATCAGATAACTTAACCAAAGTATGTTACGTGTTTAGGCTCTGTTAAAAAGAGATATTCTGCCACTGACAGAACCACACCGTGAAAGTAGCAGACTCCAAATCTGACTTCAGACCAGTGACAAGTGGAGTACCACAGGGTTCAGTCCTGAGTCCTCTCCTGTTTGGTATCTACTTTTCTGAAGTACAGGCTAACACAGAAGGTTTTGGCTAACAAAGCTCGTAGATGACTGCAAACTAGGAGCCATAATCAAAACTCCTAATGATGTGGACATCCTAAAAAAGGGCCTCACTGAGACAGATGCCCAGTGTCAAAGCCATGGCCTCAAGCTCAGTGCCAAAAAGTGCATTGTCATCCCCTTTGGTAAAACCTCTGTACCCATGAGCTACTACATAGGTGGTAGTCTACTTAACACCGAAAGTGTGATAAGAGACCTTGGGACACAGGTGGACAGTAGTCTCTCCTTTGATAATCACATCGCCACAGTAGTCAGGAAATCCTTCTACGTGACACACCTCATCACAAAAGGTTTCTCATCCAGGAAAAAAGAGGTCATTGTTCCCCTCTACTCATCACTCATTAGACCCATTATAGAGTACAATGCCCCTTTTGGTATGTACTTCACAAGACATCTACAACAACTGGAAAGGCCGCAGAAATACCTCACAAAGACAATTACCAGCCTCAAACAGATGCTCGACAGAGCCACAGAGGTAATCCCCGGAGTAAATTTCCTGTCTCCCATCCAATCATCAAGATTTTTCTTGAAGAGTGCTAATGAGGAGCTTTATTTGATATAGATAGGTAGTTTGTTCCAGAGTATAGGAAGTCCCTGGGACAGGAATCTATCCCTCCAGCATGTTCTGTTTATTGTGGTGACAAGGTTTAGGTCCCTAGAGTGTGTAGCTCAGAGGGATTGTGATTTCTTTAAGTGGAGCATGTCCAACAGCTCTGGGTTTGACATTGCTTTGTATGTTAGGCAGAGGTCGCCTCTGAGTAGGCAATATGCGACGGAGTAAAGCTGGAATTTTTTGAGATGGTCTGCTTAGGGCAGTGTTAAGTAGACTACCACCTGTGTGGTAGCTCATGGTTACAGAGTTTTTACCAAAGGGGATGAAAATGCATTTTGTGGCATTGAGCTTGAGGCCATGGCTTTGCACCAGGCATCTGTCTCAGTGAGGCCCTTTTGTGAGATGTCCACATCATTAGGAGTTTTAATTATGGCTCCTAGTTTGCAGTCATCTGTGAACATCATTAGCCAACGACCTTCTGTGTTATCCTGTATTTCAGAAAAGTAGTTACCAAACAGGAGAGGACCCAGGACTAAACCCTGCTTCAAAGAAGTCTATCAGGTTTAGGAGATATGATCTGCCTTTTACAAACCCGAACTGGGTGGGGTCCAGAGTTTGGAGATTACCAATGTCTTTGTTTATAAGTTCCATGATGATACGTTCCATGGTCTTGCAGAACAGGCTCATTAGGTTAATGGGGCAGTAGTTCCTGGGGTCCATGGTGGCTCCCCCATTGTGGAGTGGGATAACAGTCACTGTGCGCCATTCAGTGGGCACAAAGCCTGAGGTGAGACTATGATTGAAACATGGTGCTTAGGTGGGGTGCCAGTTCATTTTGTAGTTCATGTAGAATGCAGCCTGGGATGTTGTCATGTCCATTGGATGCTGGGTTCTTGGCTTTGGAGAGTGTGGTTTTTACCTGTGCAACCATGCTTACAGGAACTTTGCATTCTTCCGATATAGAGATGAGCCATTTAGGGGGTGAGAGGGGGGTAAAGTTAGCACTGAAACTATCTGCCAGGATGTTGGCAATATCAGTTGGTTCTGTATATTTAGTGCCATTGTGCTGTAACTCAGAGCAGATCTAAGTGTTGCCATTGAGATTCTTGACATAGCTATAGAATGCTTTGTGGTTGTCTTTAGAATCTGTGGTGATTTTGTTTTTGTAACTAGCTTTGGAGGATTTTATGAAGGATCTCTGCTTCTTACTGAGGCTGATCATAGAGTTCCTCCAGTCATGAGATTTTACTCTTTTTTGCAACAGTTTCTTTCTTCTGTTGTAGAGTTTGTTTATGGCAGGGGACCACCAGATTGGTTTCCTTTTTTTGGAGGATAGCATCTTGCTTCTGTTTGGGATAGCACGATCCATGCATTCGTGTAAGTGCTTATAAAGTGCATTTGTGTAGGATTCAGCAGTCGTACCTCTATTGTTCATCTGCATGGGTGTCGTGAAGTTTGCCACTTCTGTCTTAAGAAGCATGAAGTTGGCTTTGGAGAAATTTTTTACGGTGGTTCCCCTAATGAGGGGTGGGGGCAGGATGTGGCTGTCTAGGGTGATTAGCTTGTGGTCGGATCTGACCAACGAGGAATTGACCTCTGGTGTGGAACACCAGTCACCCATGTTGGTAATGACCAGGTCTAGGATATTGCTGTCCCTGGTGGGGGTGCGGGTAAGTTGATCCAAGATGTTGGAATTTATGAATTCCAGAAAATGTTGAGCAAAAGTGTTGGTACATGAGTAGTTTTCCCAGTTAATAGTGGGGTAGTTGAAATCACCCATTATTAGGGTGTTGGGTTGTACCCTAATATTTTCCAGTGTGTCAAGAAATGAGGAGTGGGAATCCTGGGCCATGGTGGGCGATCTGTAGCAAGTTACAATTTGGATTGCGGTCTTGCCCAGAGTTAGTTGCACTTGGATAATCACGGATGCATTATGCTGAGCAACTAGCCTGGAGGTGTGGATATCCTTAATGAATATGGACATGCCTCCGCCTTTAGTGTTTTGTTCCAGGTTAGGTGGCCAAAAGGTATGGTTTGAATTATAGCCTGCTAATGCAGGGGTGCTCTCTGGAGCCTTGAACCAGGTCTCTGTCACTGCACAGATGTCGGTGTTCTCCACTTTAAGGAATGCCTCGAGTGAATGCATTTTGAGGTTTAGACTTCTAGCACTGAGCAGCATTACCTTCAGATTTTGCTTGCTTGTACCTGTTACAGTGGTGAATTTGTTATTTGAACCTTGCCTAAAAAAGTCACTATAGGGGTGGCAAGATACTTAGCCAGTATCCGGAATCCCAACGGCGACAGGTGCAGGCCATCTCTGGCAAAGCATTGTGGTCTGTTGATTATGTTATTCCAGGCAGACAGATACTGGATCCCCTTAGAATGACACCAGAAGCTTAGCCAATTCTTGAAGTCAATCATTTTGTCCTTGTACTGTGGTATCATTCTGGGTGATGGCAGGATGCTACTCAGGGCTAGGGTCATACCTGCCTGGGCTACAAGATTGGAGAGCTCCTCCATGTCTCTTTTCATGTAGTCCAGAGAGGTACATCTCGGGTCATTCACACCAACCTGGACAATGACAGAGTCATATTTGTACTTGTGGAGTGACCTGAGTGCATGGCAGCTGACAGTAACGTTCGCCTTGTTTAGCCTGGTGAGTGGAACATCAATGTGCCTGACTATAGAGTCACCTATGACTAGAGTGTTGGGTACGTTGTTATGCCTTATGGGCTGTGGTTGAGTGGCACACTGAGTTTGTGGACTATATATCATTTGCGTTGTGTTGGGGGTGGAGGTTGCTTGTGTTTCTGCTTTGGAGGTCTCTGTTGCTTGAGCAGATTTTTATTGAGAGCCTCCATGAATGTAGGTGTGTGTTTTGTGTTGCTATGTGTGTGTTTTGGTGGTGTAGGTTTTGAGGGACTATGTGATAAGTGTGGTGTGGTGCAAGTGTTTACCTTCCCCTCTTGACTGTCTAGTCTAGTCTTGGGTGAAGAGACCTTAGCTTCCAGTTTGGCTATATAAGTGCATCTCTCACAGGTTGTAGTGTTGGGTGGTAGGAGGAGACTGTTGTCTGTGTACATGAGGTAATTGCTGCATTGCCCCAAGATGCCCAGATTCATCAGGTAGACAGGAGAAAACAACGGGAACTGACCCTTAGACATGCCTGGATAGGTGCTTATTTATTAAGTACTAAAAACTGTTTTCCTCTAGACAAGTGAGAAAAGTTGAGTGTTGTAGTAATTTGTAGCTTATTTAGTGCCTACGAGTTCTGAACAAGTGCTGAGCTCAAAGAAACAAATTTGAGTGCTAAAACTAAAAAACTGGCTAGTTCTAAAGGAAAATTTGAAGAGCAGACTTTATGGTGACGGGAATAGTTTAACCCTAGCTAAGCGGTAATGCATAAAGTGGCAAATGAGCAAACTGATTTAAACAAATTAACCAATTAACCAATAAAAAGCTAAAAACTGAGCCCCGTTCCAGCAGTCTTCGATCAGACAAGTTCTAACTGCACACTCCTGCCACTAGGATGCAGGGGAACTTTCTCCAAAAAAAGATGGTCTGGATTAGTGCTCAAGTTATACAAACAAAGCTAGATTCAGCAGGTATGAATTTAGTCTGTTCTAGCAAACAAGGCGTACCAATTTCAGAAAGAAACAGTTCAAATAAGCAGGCACAATAAGCCTTTAACCAGAAACTCCCAGCTCAGAAGGGCAGAATCTACCCTCTCCTCTCACAAGAGTGCAGACCACACCTTCTTAATGTAAAATAACTGGCCAAAAGCTCAAGTGCTTAAACCAGAACTAATACACTTTTAGAATAACAGACACTAAGCCTTCAATCAGCAACTTCCAACTTGGAAGGATGTAAGCTACATGTCCTGCCACAACAGTGCAGACCACAAACCTTCTTAATGTAAAACAACTGGTCTGAAGCCCAAGTGTTTCAACCAAAGGCTTGGAATTTCTAACAGTTACAATTTAATCAGGCTACTAACAAGCAGTAATAAATGCAGCAGAATAAATGAATAAAGTAGGAAGAAACACAAATACAGTAAAAGCAGATGAATAAAGTGCAATATTTTATATAACAATAGAACACAAGCAAACTGATTTAAACAAACAACAACAACAACCCAATTAACCAGTTAAAAAGCTCAAAACTGAGTCATGTTCCAGCAGTCTTCAATCAGACAAGTTCTAACTGCACACTCCTGCCAGTTGGATGCAGGGGAACCTTTTCCAAAAAAGATGGCCCGGATTAGTGCTCACGTTATACAAATAAGGCTAGATTCAGCATGCCTGAATCTAGTCTATGATACAGCAAACAAGGCACACCAATTTCAGAAAGAAAAAGTTCAAATAAGCAGGCACAATAATCCTTTAACCAGAAATTCCCAGAGAATCTAGCCTCTCCTCCCACAAGAGTGCAGACCACAAACCTTCTTAGTGTAAAATAACTGGCCTGAAGCCCAAGTGCTTAAACAAGAACTAATACACTTTTAGAATAACAGACACTGAGCCTTCAATCAGCAATTCCCAACCTAGAAGGATGTAAGCTACCTGTCCTGACACAACACTGCAGACCACAAACCTTCTTAATGTAAAATAACTGTCCTGAAGCCCAAGTGCTTAAACCAGAACTAATACACTTTTAGAATAACAGACCCTGAGCCTTCAATCAGCAATTCCAAACTTAGAAGGATATAAGCTACCTGTCCTGCCACAACAGTGCAGACCACAAACCTTCTTAATGTAAAACAACTGGTCTGAAGCCCAAGTGCTTAAACCAAAAGGCTTAGAATAACAGTTACATTTTAATCAGGCTACTACCAAGCAGTAATAAATGCAGCAGAATAAATACAGCCAAGTACTTTTAAGAAGAGGCAAAAGCAAAATAAAGTGCAATTTTGTTTTAGTAAAGTGCAAGGAGAGAGGAAGGAGGAGCAGAAGAAAAATTCAAGGTTAAGAATCTAAGTGGGTTGACCTTCTCAAATGTTCTCTCTGTATTAAGTAGAGTGAACACCAGACTGGGGGGAATGCCCCAGATCAAATTTACAGTAGGAGCGGGCAACTGCAAAGCCATCAACTATAACAAGACTACAAAAATAGAGTGGGAGGGAGGGAAAAAACAGTTTCGGGCGGATGAGAAACATAAAACAATGCCAGAAAATATATAAAATAATTCAGTCAGGCAAAAAAATAATTCAGTCAGGCAAACTTAAGACAATGCAGAATTCTGAAAGGTTAAAATGCCAAGAAATATACCTATCAATCAGCAATATATTTCCGGATTGTTTGAGAATCACACTTCAGCCAGAATACCAGGGGTTTCCAACAGTGTATGTTGTATGAAGGATCTAATACATCCATACATCTCTTGTCTTCTGTGTGTCAATTTTTTTAAGTTGATAGTCTTCCAAATACCTGCTCTGGATCAGATAAGTATAATAAAGGACCATATGCATACAGAGAAGCCTTATATTTTAATCTCTGTTATGTGTTATCTATTAGTTGGGATTTGCTTTAACTTGCTTGTCAGGGGTTTCAGATAAAGAACAAACAAAAGTGGAGGAATCAAGCATCCTTGCTTAGTGTTTCATTCTAATTGAAATAACTGAGAAAGTTTATTCCCCACCTTACTGTTGCTGTAGCCCCCTCAGTATACTAATTGAAGTAAGTTAACACATTTCTCTGGAAATTTCAGATACAATAATTGAAAAAAGGACTGGTTATCCCACCTTGTAAAATGCTTTTTCAGCATTTATATCTGCTATTCATGAAGGGTGTTTCAATATGATGGCATCTTCTAGTAATAAGCAAGTTTTTATCAAACTATTATGAGGGATTCTAGCAGGTATGAATCCTGTTTGGTCAAAGTCTGTCAATAGAGATAGTATTCTGGACAATCTTTCAGCTAAGAGGGTAGTCTAAAGCTTATAACTATGACTGAGAACAGATATTGAGCACTATAAGCCTACTTTAAAAGGAACTTTATCAGGTAAACATGACAGCAATTATTGCATCCCTCCTTGATGACGAGAGGTCAATGGAATTAAAGATTTAGCCATGACTATAAAATTATTTTAAAATATTTCTTTAGCCTCGGCCAAATCCCATGACACATGTATAAAGCCTTAAGTGCAACCCATTTGACCCATGTTCACTAGAAGCAAGGACAATGGAGAAACTAGGTAGGGGAGGATGGGACTGAGTGGCCGACCCTGGTTCGGCTATCCTTTGGAGTGAGGTAGTTTGGATTTCTGCATTGGCAACACCTGCAGTAATGCAGATGTGTTACTGGCAGAAAGTAAAGCCTGGTGCACCCATGCTGAAAGCAGTGTGCTGCTTGGTCAAGAGGCTGCACATAAGTGGAAGTGTGTGTGCACTTCTTGAGGACAGTAATTGCAGAACTTGCAAGCTGCTGAGGGGATACAGATAGGAAAGTCTATAAAATCTGCAAACCAATGCATTCCCTAACACTAGACTCTTGCCTCCACCAGGGAAGAAATGGGCCAGAGGGCTATCATCCCTGTAAAGGAATGAATGAAGTCAAGTGAGTACCAAGACAGGAGCCACTGGGCAAATCCTGCAAAGCTAGACAACAACAAAAGCAAAAAAACAATATTTAGCCACAATGTATACTTCTGTGGGCAAGTCATCAAGGCTAGGTAATTTAATTGATTCACCTAACAGCTGTACTTCAGCTAATGCAAACTCCTTCATTAAGAAGTCTGATTGAAACTAACTGAGCTTATTCAAAGGTATATAATTATTAAATTCTACCAACTCTTTATTCCTAACAGCTTAACTGACATCTGTGGAATATAACTGTTTGTAAGATCCAGAAAAATGTTTAATATTTCTCCAGAAGTGTTTATAGCATGTTCATGACAAATTACCACCTGATTAAGATCAACTTTTTTTTCACAGTTTTTTTTTTCAGTTTTATCATGCACATCCTTAATTCTGCACCGAAAACTTTCCTTATAGAATCACATTTTGCACTAATTAGCTCAAGTTTGATATTGTCCCAACTTGTTACTAGGAGTGGCACTGATGGAGGCACATGCCCCCCCCCCCCCAGTGAAAGTATGTGCACCCTTTGTTACCTTGTACCATAAATAATCCAGCTGTAAGCTGATTCTTACTGCAAGCACTTTACATGTTTCTTACATTGTCCCCAGCTGAGCACATGTTTCCTATGTAGCCATCGAGAGAAGAGAGTATATAGGGTGGACATTTTCAATCAGGAGATGTACACTCAGTGTTTTAAAGAGCAGCAGTGTGTGCATGTGTGTGTATATGTGTGTGTGTGTGTGCACGTGTGTGGGTAATACCCCAGTTAGGTGGGGGTTTCTAATTCAGTGACTTGATCAGAGTCACACATTTGAAGATGGAAACCCTGTACCCTTGAGCTGGAGACTTACTCTACCACTCCTCCCTTAACTCCCTTTCTTTTGGTAGATTTTCTCATTGTTTGGAACATGCCTACCCACGCAATACATGCTGTAATTCTGTTAACCTTTTAAGTGAATTAAGAGTTATCTGACACTTAATTCTCTGAGCTGTTAACAGATTGCTTCCTAACAGATTGTTTCCTGTTGTCAAAAGTACAGGGTTTGAATTTTCCCACCTTCGTTTATTTATGGTGTGACTGTGAACAAGTCACAAAGACAGTACTCCTGAGTCATCCCAAAAAGGGCATTTTATCCAGTGGGTTTATCTTGTTAACAAATAGATAAAAAATAATATTTGAAATTTGTCTCTTTTGGGCTATATCCAGAATTCTTGAGCAAAGAAATTGTGAATTGTTTTGGTCTCTTCCTTTTAAAATTTGTGGTTTTCTGGCAAGCTGTTGAATATTATGGTCACTAAATGTCAGTCATATGAGTTTGAAGCTTTTTATCCTTCAGACAATGCTTGCTAGTGTAACTAAGTGTATAAGTGAAAGATTCAAAATATGTTTCTGATTGTTGCATCTTTGTCTCTGCTTCCTGAGATAAAAAATGAGGAAGGGCATGGAGATACGAGTGATGGGATGTACTGTATATTTCTCATAATAATGAGCTGAAATACACCTCTAAGTTATAATTTATGCATTTGTTCATTCATGTTATCACAAGCAAACATCTGAATGTATGCAGTCATACAAGGAGCTGTAACTGATAGTCACATGTCTGTGTTTGTATCTGTGTATGTATCCTACATTCCAGAACAGTTATTATGTTGTAAAGGAAGGACTCAGCTGTACTAAGCAGTGCCTTCTTCATATGAACCATGTTTTTTGGGAACAATCCTTGATTTTCCTGTTTTGTTGATTGTTGACAATGTGCATAATTGTCTGTGAATAAACTGCACAATATGAAGTCTACATGTTTCGTGATAAAATATTAACTGCAAATGCATTTTTAATTTAACTATTTTTTTTGTAGACACGAGGTTGTGAAATGTACTGTGTTGGGCTATGATAGTTTGGTACTTAGTGTAGGTGAGTTAAGACTGTCTTCATGTAGCCTTTGTTTGTCTGGTGTGAGTCTGACCAAGTTATTTTACCAGACAGTGCTCCTGGTCTGCCCTTGAAAAAAGGCAATAGTGCCCAGTAGGCTGTCCCAAGCTGTTAAATTCATTATACATTTGTATTTTTAATTTCTTCACCCTTCAGATAGCCCATAATTAATGCTTCACTATATGCTATTTGACTATGAATCCCTCATGTCTGTGTGTTGTAGGTTAATGGAGTTCCATTTCCATTTAAAGTAAATGTGAGTTTCAAATGAAGTGTAGTTTACTGTTACTCATGCTGTATGTTTCAATGTGAGATTACTTTGTTTTGTTCATCAAATGAATGCTATTGTTTTGCTATAATTTTTTAATAAAAGTTTTAATTTAAATCCAAATTTTTGTTATCATTGTAAAAGTAAAGAAAATGTAGTATGCACACTGAAAGGTTTTAACAGTGTGTTATACTAACTGGAGAGAGACAGTCAAGTACTGGGATATTAGCATGGTTGAGGAGGTACGGGTCATAACTCTGCCTAGAGCCTCATTTGGCAGCGATCCAGCTTTGCTCTTATTGTTCAGAAACTGCACATGAGTATTTAGCCTCATATGTATACTCTATTTTTTGTTTTTCTATCTTTTAAACCAGGTAAAGGGCCGTCCAAGGAGTACTGTCTGGTTAAGAAATGTAATTAAAGTCAAACAAGAGACAAAATGAAGGTAGGAAGAATCAGACCTAGTACTTTTGATTTCAGGAAGCAGCTCACTAAGAGTTTAGTCTTAATTCTTTGCAGTAACTGCCAGACTTTCACTTGTGACTTCATTTTCTGATAAATTACTGAGGGTTAAAAATCACTAAAGTATGAAAGTCAGTCAGCAATACCAGTTATTAGAATTTCATAGTTTTTTTGTTCAAGTGTTCAGAAAATGCATGTTGCTGCAAAACCTGTTATGTTACCTTTTTAAGTGAATTAGAGTAGTTTGCCTTTTATTTGTGTCAAATTTTGCAGAATGTCATTGATTTTATCTAATATTTATACCTTGTCCCTCATTAATTTAGTATCAGTGATGCAACAGATAGCAAACTTGCCTTTGATCCAGAAGACAGTGGGTTCTATTTCCCCTCCAGGTAGATGGATTGCTGGCATTGTAGTGTAGCATAAGGCAGGTAGTGTACTCCTGATTGGGTTGGCTTTCAGTTGAGATGTTAAACCAAGGTCCCATCTGTGATGATATGGGCAAGTGTCAGCATAGCCAGCTGGAGTTTTGTAAAGAATGATATGTCCTTTGAATATCAAGATGATTTATACAACATACTTGTGTTAACAAATGTATTAGAACTGCATGTCATTTGTATATTAAACTGATTTGTACAGATGCTTGTGCTGAAAATGTATTTGTGAGGTTTGCTTGTGTTAAAATGTATCAATAATGCACCCTGTTGAAATGAAAAGATGTACATGTATTATTGAAACTGAATTAATGTATATGTTTGAATAGAGGACACTGGGACAGGAAAGGTTAACTTTAAGAAAAATAAAGGAAATGTAAATAAGCTGTTAAACCATTAAAGTGTCACTCCACAATGCTGAAAAGGACCAGAGATGATAGGTCTGGGAAAGAGTCTTTGTTCATTAGCTCAGTTTAAAAAGGGGAAGCCCCAGGGTACTGCCATAAACATTTGGATGAGTATTGTGGCCATATGTGCTAAATTCCTGTCTCAGCTTCAAAGGCGAATACTGTGAGAACCTAGAGTCAGGTGACCATATGAGGTCATTTTGTCAGCCCTCTCAGAAATTGTATTTTAGATATTAAAAAGAGAAATCTCAGAGTATTGAGTATTCTGTTTGTGAAGCCTGATCAGTGAGACCCTCACCCACAGTATCTTGCCTTGCTGTAGTAAGTAACTCAACTATGGAACAGTAAAATTCTCTTAGATTCAGTCAGGAATATAATTAAGCTTAGTTTAGAGAGTATTTTTCTTTATTTATATGAGTTTGTCCAACAATGTTAATTTCAATATTTTCTGTGATTTGAACTCTGTGCTTTACTATAGATATGTATTCAATATTTGCATGTTCTTTTATTATTTATTATTAAATATATTTAAAACTTTTATTGTGGCTGGTCCATATCGACAGTATCTAACCTGTAAGAGTACTTATATTTATTTGGTGGCACTCTGTGAGCCACTCCAGAAGGCCTAGCCATCTTGGTGAACTACTACCATTTGTATTAGTATTAATATTACCCAGTATAATTTGATACCCTTTGTAAGAGCCTTATAGTAACTGACTCATGCAGTGAACATACCTTATATTCTGGGCAAAGTTGGTAGAGTGGGTAATCTGTGCCAGCCATTCCCTGGTGTGTGTGTGTGTGTGTGTGTGTGTGTGTGTGTGTGTGTGTGTGTGTGTGTGTGTGTGTGTGTGTGTGTGTGTGTGTGTGTGTGTGTGTGTGTGTGTGTGTGTGTGTGTGCGTGTGTGTGTTTGCAAATCAAATCTCTCAGTGTGTGTGTCAGTTACTTGGGGCAGGGACATGAAGTATTGGGTTTACAAAGAGGGTGCTGGAAGACTTGGCTTGGACACTCGACTGAGGACCTAACCCTACAGCTGTACCAGTGGGAGTCTTATTGGCAACCTGAAGGAAGACAGATATAGAGACACCCAGACCCCAGTCTGAGTGTTTTTCCTGTGTGCCCTTAAGGGAAATTGTACTTGATGCAGACATGTCTGCATCTGGAAATACAGAGTGTATCCATTTATATTCCAAGTGCACGTCCCTCTCCATTGTCAGTGGTGAGGATTCAGGCTTCTTGATTACTGACCCAGCATGGGGATGACACATATTGGTGGCCATCACATATTGGTGGCAATGGTGGACATCACACCATCTGCTTGAAATGATAGTAGCTCAGATGGCTGTAAAAGATCCCACACCACCAAGAGAAAGGAGTAGGGATTCTTTATTTAACAAAACATTATTTATATATTTACAGAATGTATTTACAGGCACATATATACATATTTTTATTTTTACACTATTTATAATTTTCTTATAACATCCTCATTGCTATTCTTCCATAATTGACCCCCCTCCTTCTTCCATAACCATAAACTAATTGTTCACAATATATCTGTAAAATACTTTCCCCATTAAACAAAATTTCATTCATCTTTCATTCCAAATAACCCATACTACATAAAATAATTTTTATCTACTCTTCTCACATATTGTTTCTTCTTGTTCTTATAATATCCATAATCATATTCATATCTGTATTGTCTTCATCATTAATATTTTCAAAAAAAATTTCATCACTCACTTCCAAGATAGCTGCATATAGACTAACAGTTTAATTCTAGATCTTTAGTATGAAAACAGAAACTCATAACAGAGAGTCAGTGGATTTATATTTCAGAGTAAATTTCAGTAACTGGATAGTAAGTGCACTGCCTGGATGCCAGGAATAAAGAAGTACAGAGAACTCAAAAGAAAATCAGCTACAAAAGGTGAGGAAAAAACATTGACTGGAAAGAGTTCTGCAGCTGTTCAGTAAAAAGCAGTGCAAGCTCCAGACATGACTTACAGTAACCTAGAATAAAATATAAGACAGCTGCACTCAGATCTCATTAAAATAAATGAAAAACTGATGGATTATATCAACCCTAATAAGAAAAGGCTGGAAAAAATGGAAGAAACTTTAAAGAGGTATTCAAATAAGGTGATAAATCTGCAAACATCAGAGGTTGAAATGAAGAAAAAGCTGGCTGAATATGAAACTGCTCAAGAAGAGATGTTTCAAAAAATAATAGAATTAGAGGACAAAGCAGAAGCCTGAGATTTTCTGCTGTACCAGTGAAACTGGTAGGAACAGACTGTATTAATTTTATGAAAGCACAAATAAGCAACCGGCCTGGTATTCCACAGCAGTTGTTGTTAATTGAAAGGGCACATCGTTTGTATGTTTCAAACCTGGCCATGAGAAAGCAACCTAGACCTTTAATAGTAAAGATTCAAACCTACCAGCAGAAGGAGTTGATTCTGACAAAACTGTGGTAGAAGAACAAAGTACTAAAAGTGGGAGACATTAGAGTATTTCTGGAAAATAATTACTCACAGTACACCAGGCAGAAGAGGAGCACATTTATTCCACTGTTCAGAAAATGTCGAGAAGCATGAGATTCAAACTGCTGTACCCAGCTATCTTCAAAATATTCTTTTCAGGAGGGGCAAAATCATTTTTGATGCAGTACGTTCTAAGGAGGAAATACAAAAGTTTATCCAACAAAAAAGTGAGCTGTGAAACTTAAGGAAATTCTGCTTCTTGTTCTTCTGGCAATAAAGACCATGGAGAGACTGTGCCAGTGAAACCTTTTCCAATGTTTCAATGGAAAATGCTTGAGGGAAGAAAAAGCACAAGAGATGACTAGAATAATTGAGAGTACATTGGAAATGAAGCAGAGACAGGATTTGGGAGATGGAGATGAACAGGAATAAAACCAGTAACTTGGAAATTGACAAATCTGTGAATACAAAGCAATAATTATATACATAAAACATGACAGAACAAGAAAATCTGGAAATATTGAACTCTTTTGACTTTGCTTAACTTGTAGGGACTCTAAAGCATGTGCCTTACTTCATGTCATTAATGGTCAGAAAAATACTTAGGAGAGGAGAAGTGGAGGGAGAAAGTTAACTGTGAGTAAAGCAAAATTATTTTTAATACTAATATTTCTATAGAGCATGAATTTCTTTGCATGCTATAAAGTAAAGTTTTCTCAGTTATTTTATGGTGTAATGGAGATACTAATGTAAACAGGTGATTCTGCTTTTTCCCCTTCTTCTCTCTTTCTCCTTGTTCATTTTTAAGAAATGTAGGCACTGTAATGTAAAAGAAAGAAAGGTCTGGTCAAAAGAGTATGACAAAAAAAAAAAAAGAAAGAAAGAAAAATTGATGTACTTTTTCTCATTCATGCGCAGGGGAATGACCGGACTTTAGCTTGATGAAGTAAAAAGTTTTAAGAGAAAGCAAGTAAATAAAAAAAACATTGAATATTATAAAGATTCTTTCTAGCAAATAAATGTATGCTTTTTGTAGCAACTTTATATCTGATCCAAATGTCTCCATGGAGACAATCTGATAAAGAGAAATGGCTAGTAGATAATGTTTTCTGTAAGCAATCAAGTGTTTTCCCATCTGGGAGAGCTATAAAGACAAGACAAAACCAGTCAGCACTTAGTAGAAGCACAGGCCGTACCATGCATTTTAGCATGGATAACCTTTGTTTTAAGTTAACCAAAGTCTATGAGTGTGGCTGTCAGTTTGGGACATTTGTTACTATTATGAAGGTAAAACTTCAATATTTGAAGATGCACATAGATTTCTGTGTTAGTATTAAGTTAATAAGTTTTAGGGGGTATTGGGGAAGTGTTTTTTTTTTGTTTGAGGGCTTTCAATAAAACAAAAAAGTTTTGTAAGATGTGACATAGGCTCAAATGGATATGACAAGAAACAAATGTATAAAATATCTACCTGCCAAACGTATGCATGTAACACAAAAGCTGGAACTAGACACTTAACAAAAAAGCTGTTACAAATAAAAGGTGGGAATAATAACTTAAACAGTGAAGGTTTCTATAAAGTTTTTAAATGTCAATGGTTTCACAGATAAATAGCAAAAAGAAAGAGTAGTGAACTATATTAAAATGTAGAGTGCAAATAGATGTGCTACAGGAGAAACACTTGGAAAGCACTGAATATGTGAATTTGATAAAGACAGGTTTTCATGATGGTTATTCAGTGGAATACCTAGGACAAAGAAAACGAGGAGTACTTATATTAATTGCAAGAGGAATTCCAATAGTGATAGAAGAGGATAAAAAGATAATAATGGTAGATTTGTAGTACTAAGGGGCTACTGGCAAGGGAGGAGGATTACACTGGCATGTATTTATATTCCACCTAAAAGTGCTATAATTTAGATTAAGAAAATCCTGGGAAAAATAACCAGCTTTCAGCAAGGAATATTACTGATAGGTGGGGACTGGAACTTGATTTGCAGCAGTGAAGATGTGTATGGGTGGCCCAGAAGGGAAATGTAACAAAAGGAGGGTAGATTTTTGAAGAAATTTATGAAAATATTTGGCATGGAGATGTGAATTCAGAACTAGGAGTTCAGATTAAATTTACATATTATTCCCCAAGATACAAAAACTGGGCTAGGCTAGACAAAATCTGCATTTCACAGGAACATGTGCATTTAACTGAAAGTCTTGATATGCACCCAATAACTATTTCAGATCATGCGCCAATTATAACTAAAATAAAAACACAGGGTAATGAAATAAAAATGAGAGACTGGCGCTTTCCCTTATATATGTTGAAAAGAGAGGAATTTAATGAATAGGTAATGGAAATTATTCAGGAGCTATTAGTGAAGATAAAAATTTCTTCTGAAAATATTGCTAGGAAGGAGGATAAAATTAAAGTGGAGTTTAAAAATAGGGTGGAAATGAGAGAGAGAGAGAGAGAGATGCTTAAGAACTAACAAGAATTATTTAGCAAGACAGACAAATGTTAAAGTATTGCAGAATAGGGGGAATCTCACAGACCAAGAACAGGAAAAATTGTATAATGCTAAACAGAAAATAAGTGATTCTGATAATATGCATAAGTTTAGAAAGATTGCTGTTAAGGAACTGTTTTTGGTAATAACTCTAGAGCACAAAAACTTTTAGCACAATGACTCAGGTAACAGAAAGTAGAAAGGGCTGTCGCCAAGCTTAGGGAGCCTATAACATGGAAGAAAACAAGAGATCCTGTAGAGGTACTAGAAATATTTCAGAAATTCTATGAAATACTGTATAAAGCCGAGAAATATGGAAATCAAGATAAGGTACAAGTGGAAATGTTTATGGAAGTATTACATATGCCAAGGTTAGAGGCAGATGAGGCTCAATTACTAACAGGATAGGAGGAGATGAGATAAAAATGGTGATGTATTATCAATCCACAGGAAAGTCCTCAGGAATAGATGGTATTCCTATGGAAGTTTGGAAGCTAGGAGGGGAAAAACTGATAAAGATAATGAAAGTTTTGTTTTAACAGTATTTTAAGAGGAGGAGAAGTACCAACATCTTATAAGAAAGTGTTGGTGGCTGTAATACTTAAAGAGGGTAAAGACCCATAAGATCTAGCTTCATACAGGCCCATTTCAATCCTAAACCATAATTATAAAGTGTTTATGTTTATGATAGCTAAAAGAATGGCAAAATTAATGCCAAATTTGATAGCTATGGATCATTGTGGTTTTGTGGAGGGGAGTCAGACAACTGTCAACATTAACAGAACATTAATGATACAGAAGAAAGCAGAATGTAAGAAAATACCACTGTTGTTGGTGGGTCTTGATGCAGAGAAAGCATTTGACAGAGTAAGTTGGGACTTTATGAACAGGGCAATGGAAGCATTTGCATTCCATGATAAAATTATTAAAGTTGATTAGGAGGATGTATGACGAATTGGAGCCAAAAATTAAAGTGGGTCGGTTCTTCTATGATAATTTCTGCTTGAGCAGAGGAGCCAGGCAAGGGTGTCCTCTTTCCCCTTTGTTATTTGCAGTATATTTAGAATCATTGGCAAAGAAAATAAAGGACTCAGAAATTCAAGATATAATTGGTATGGTAGTCAAGAAAAACTGGCTCTTTTTGTAGCTGATATTATTTTATAGCTGATAAAACCAGAAAAGGACATTTCAGTGTTGTGGAACATTTTAGGACAGTTTCAGTTCTTTTTGGGATACAAAATTAATGAAGCTAAAAGAAAGTCAATAGCTATAAATTATGTACTCATGGACGAATTGGTTAAGCAATATCCATATTTATGGGGACATGATAAAATAAAGAATTTAGAAGTATGGATTAAAAATAATTCTGATGTTGCAGCTAAGGATACATGAGAAGAGACTTAACAAAAACATAGTAAACAAACTGAGAAACTGTAAGCTCTACTATATGGATATGGATAGTAAGATACAAGCAGTTAACATATTTAATCCCTTTAGTCTTATACACAGGTCAGGCATATTTTTATTAATCAGAGGAGAAGCTGTGAATAGCAATTAATAAAAAGTTGAAAATGTTTGGCTGGGACAGGAAGATGACAAGAGTCAAGTGGGATATGCTGATTCTTCCAATAGAACAAGGCGGATTGGTATTGCCCAATTTGAAGGGGTATTTCAGAGCTACACAGTTAAGGCTCCTATACATAACACAAGCAGAAACCTATAAATCAAAGTGGAAAGGGATGATGATGAAATGGGGGGAACTCAAAACAAGGAGAGACTGGGATTTTAAATGCAAATTTCTAAGGAGAATAACAATAATCATACAGAATATTATATCCATAAGGTAGCAGAAACTTTATTTAAGAACTAAGCCAACATGGGAATGGAGAAAGGAGATTCTGATGTTACGGATGACTGCAATTAGGGATACAGACAAAAGGCAGGAGGGGGCTGGAATTGATTGAAAAAAACTGGCAAAGGAACCAAGGTATTAGGAGCAAGATGCATATAATTTATTTGGACTGCAGGTTAGAGATTGCCTTCCCTATCAAGGATTGATATCAGAATATAGGCAAAGAGAAAGAAATGGAGGGGGGGGGTCTTAAATGAAGGACCAGCACTGGCAGATTTTTTAGTAGAATTTAGAATAGAAGCTGTTGTTAAAAAGGAATAATTAATAGAGTATATAAAATATTGCATGATAATTATAAGAATCAATCAGAGGAACTTAGAAAAAATTAGGAAGAGAAACTGGATAAGAAATTCACAAAGAAACAATTGGGAGATATATGTATGTCTCCCAAATATGAATCAAAATCTAAAAGATTTATGATTTTTTTTCTTGGAAATGTTTACATGGATATTATTATACCCCAAGTAGACTCCAGAGAATTGTTTCTCAGGTAGACATCAAATGTTGGAGGTGGGATGGGGAAGAAAGAGATAATTGGGAACCCATTTTCTGGGAGTATAATGAGTTGTCAGACTTTGAAGATTCACTGCAGACTACTCTTGTTGGGGATGCTGGGTGAATAAGTTCATGTATCTGGAGAAATTATTTTTCTGAGCTATGATACAGAATCAGAATTGCTTAGACATAATAAGGCCTTGCTGAATTTAATTATGGTGGCTGCCAAATATCAATTACTAGAAAACAGAAATGAAAGTCTAAACCAACTGTACTAGAAGTAGTGAATATAGTAACAGACATAAAACAACTGGAATTGGGATCATTAGAAAAGGGTGGGAGCAAATTACATAGGGAAAATGGGATTTTGGGAAAAGTACACACGGGAGGAACGAGGTTTAAAAGAAGGCAGGGTTTGAATGAGTTATGTAATGTCTGACTGAAAATGATTGGGTAGATTGTAAATGATGTATAATGCTTTCATCTAGTAGTGTGTCAGTAAGGTTTGTGATGTTAAATACTTGCAACTACGATAGTGTTGATGTGGTTTGTTTTCATTTATATAAATGTATGACTGCCTGTGTCATAAGTGATGGTTTAATAAAAATGTTTCTTGTTTAAAAAACGGGACAGGAATGGAATAATCTATGTAACGTTGCTTAGTTTATATGATATATAGCAATATATGTGAAGTATAATGTTTGTAAACATGAACCTATATAAATGTAAAATTGCCTCTGTCGCAAATAGTAATTTAATAAAGGTGTTTAAAAAAATTGTCAATTCATTCATATTTATTTCATATATAGGTCCCTCAATAGCTTGTTAAGAGTTTCAGTGAGCGATGCATATCACAGTAAGCAGTTCCATGTTCTGAGTGGAGGCCTGGCCTTGTAAGAACTCAGTTTCATACAAAAACTTAGTAGAGTTGTTCTTATATTTAGGCTTGAAGACTCAGCAGACATCCAGACTTCAGAGCTGCATGTAGCTGTAGTGCTTACTATCAAAAAACAAGAGTTTTAGCTGCAAATATGCACTTTTTTAAACTGGAAAACTGGGAGCATTAATAAAACACATCTTACATGGTCTTTGTCTTGAGATGAAGTCCTTCATTGTTTCATTGTGTTCTGTTCATGTAGAAATGTTTGCAGAACTGAAGCAAATAGATATTTATAAAATATTTTATATTCTGTGTCATCATATATAAGAATATCAATATAGGATCATAGGATCATAAGATGTTACTAGACTATTGGCCCTGATACCCTTACAAGCATAGCCAAGAATTTAGCCCATGTTCCAACAAGTCAGCACCCTATGCCACTGTCCAGCATAGACATAGGTGGAATCCCAGGGGTGTATTTTCTGTTCCCCATTCAGTTATCCAGGTTGTACTTAAAAAGGTTTAATGAGGTACTCTGCTTTACATGGAGAGGGAATCTATTCCACAAAAGGGGGAGTCTCTGGGACACAAAACTGTCCTACCAATAAGTCCTACTGATGTCACAGACCAGGTTGAGGTCTTGCATGCGGGTTACTCGAGTGGCGCTTGACTAGCGGATATGCAGCAGTCCCATCAGGGCAGGGTATGAGATTGCTTTGCATGCCAGACAGAGGTCACCTCTGAGGAGTCTATAGGAGACTGAGTAGAGGGACAGGGCTTTTAGCCTATCTGTGTAGGGTAGATGTTTGAGGCCCTGGATTTTCCAGGTGAGGAATCTCTGTGGTCTCTCCAGCTGCTGCATGTGCTTTGAGAGGTACATGCCGAAAGGGGCATTGTATTCAATAATCGGTCTTATAAGGGAAGAATACAGGGATGTTATGACCACCTTGTCCCTGGATGAGATACCCTTACTAATGAGGTGGGCCATGTAGAAAGCTTTCTGTACAACAGAGGCAATATAGTGGTCAAAAGTCAGTTTCCTATCAATCTGAGTTCCCATTTCCCCCACGACTGATTGCATGCTTACTGCCTTATTATCAATGTGATAATTTGTGGGGACATCATGCTCCCCAAAAGGGATGATGA
Organism: Protopterus annectens; assembly: GCF_019279795.1. Classification (NCBI taxonomy): domain Eukaryota; kingdom Metazoa; phylum Chordata; order Ceratodontiformes; family Protopteridae; genus Protopterus; species Protopterus annectens. The sequence continues at coordinate 1,192,056,118 of NC_056731.1, read as the reverse complement.
TGCATTTTTTGGTATTCAGTTTGAGGCCATGTTTCTGGCACAAGTCATTTGTTTGGGTGAGACCCTCTTGGAGGATGTCCACATCACTAGGGGAATTGATGACAGCTGCCAGCTTGCAGTCATCTGCAAACTTGGTCAGCCATAGCCCACTAGATTTGGCCTGTACCTCTTAGAAGCATATCCCAAACAGCAGAGGCCCCAAGACTGATCCCTGGGGTACAACACTTGTTATGGGTCTACTGCTTGAGGTGGCTTTCTCTATTTTGACTAGGTGGGTTCTATCAGTAAGCCAGTTTGCTACCCATCTGGTAACATATGGATTGATGCCTAGTTGAGAGAGTTTATCTATCATACCTGAATGGGGAATAGTATCAAAGGCCTTGGTCAGGTCAAGGTAGGTGGTGTGCACCGTCTTCTCCTCATCTATGGCCTTGGTGACTGTCTCAGAGAAGTTGACCAAATTTAACAGGCATGACCTCCCCTTGACAAAACCAAACTGTGTGAGATCAAGTGTCTGGAGGTTGCCAATGTCCTCATTAATGAGGCCCATGATAATCTGCTCCATGGCCTTGCAGATCAGGCTAGTTAGGCTAATGGTCAATAATTTCCTGGATCAGTGGATGCTCCACCTTTATGCAAAGGGATGACAGTAGCTGTCCTCCACTCGTCAGGGATGAAGCCAGTACTCAGGCTTTGGTTGAATAGGGTGCCTAATGGTGCTGCAAGTTCCTGCCTGAGTTCATGTAGGATGCAGCCTGGGATGTTATTGGGTCCCATGGAGGCTGTATTTTTGCCTTTGAGAGGGCAGTGATGACTTGCTCCCTAAAGATAAGGGGAGGGGGCAGGTAGTGGGGATGTCCTGTTTCACTGATGGAGGGGACAGAGGAGTGAAGTTTTCACTGAACCTGTTTGCCAGCAGGTTGGCTATATCTACAGGGTTTGTGTATGTGGTGTCCTTGACCACCTTTTCTGAGCAGATCTGGGTGCTTCCCTTGAGATTGTGGACATATGTGAAGAAAGCCTTATGATTGTCTTTAGTAGATGTGGCCAGTTTGGACTCAAAGTTTGCTTTGGAGGATTTCACCAGTGCTCTTATTTGCTTGTTCAGGCTAAGGAGAGATTGTTTCCAGTTAGACACCTGCTCCTTCTTGGTCCTGGACAGCAATGTTTTCCTTTTATTATAGAGTTTATTTATTGTAGATGTTCACCAGACAGGTTTGCTTTTCCTTGAGGAGGAGGATTTCATCCTGTCTAGTATTCCTGGTTCCATGCAGCTATATAAATACTCATATAGTACTTTGGTGTAAGTTTGGACATATGTGCCAATTTCTGTGGAGAGGGAGGGGGCTGTGAAGCTGTTTATACCTTCCCTCAGAAGGTTGTAATCAGCTTTGTAGAAGTTTTTTATTTGACCTTAGTTGGGGGGGGGGCAGATGGTGACTTCGAAAGTGATTGCTTTCTGGTCGGATCTTACCAGGGATGATGACACTGTAGGGATGTTACATTGGTTACTCATGTTGGTTAATACCAAGTCCAAAATATTTTCACCTCTTGTGGGGGTATCAACCAACTGGTCCAAGGTATTTGCATTGATGAAATCAAGAATTCTGTGGGCATTTGTGTTTTGGCATGAATATTTCTTCCAATCTATGGTTGGATAGTTAAAGCCACCCAGGATTAGGGTAAAGAGTTGAATCTTGATAGAACTGAAGAGGTCCAGATAGGTGGAGTGGGCATCTTGAGTCAGAGTTGGAGGCCTGTAGCTAGCTATGATTTGAATAGGGGTCTTGTCAGTTGTTAACTGCACCTGGAGTATTTCCTGTGCATCATACTGTCTGACCAGCCTAGAGATGTGTGTGTCTTTTATATATATTGCAACTCCACCTTCTTTTGTTTTGCTGCCCACAGCTTGGGGTCTGAATGAATGATAGGATGAGTAACCTGGTATGGCTGGGGTGCTCTCTGCAGCTTTGAACCAGGTTTCTGTGACTGCACAAATGACAGCTTCTTCCAGGGTTAAGAATGCTTGCAATGAGTGCAGTTTCATGTTTAGACTCCTACCGTTTAGCAGCATGACCTTTAATTTACATTTTGATGAAATTTTCATGTTGGTAGTTTTGACCTCATGGCATTGCCTAAAAAAGGAACTATGGGGGAGGCAAAAGCCGTTTCCACAAGCCTGAAGCCCAAGGGAGACAGATGCAGGCCATTTCTGGCAAAGCATCGTGTCTTGTCAGTCATGTCATCCCAGGCTGCCAGGTACTGGATCCCCTTTGAATGACACTAGAAACTAAGCAAGTTATTAAAGTCAATCATTTTCTGTTTGTACTGAGGCATCATTCTGGGTGATGGTAGAATGCTGCTTAAGGCTAGGGATATACCTGCCTGGGATACATACTCAGAGAGCTCGATCATGTCTGTATTCATATAGTCCAGGGAGGTACGTCTCAAGTCATTCACTCCAACATGGACTATGACAAAGTCATAACAGTACCTGTTGAAAGACTTGAGTGCATTGGTGATATGGCAGATTCTGGCACCTGATAACTAACCATGCTTTCTCCTTATCCAGCCTGGTGAGAGGCACATCTGTGTGTCTTACAATGGAGTCTCCTATGACTAATATGTTGGGTTTATGTTTAGGCCTTAGTGGCTGTGAGACACAGGTGTGTGGACTATGTGTGGTGTGTGGTGTGGTGGGCAGTGGAGTTTGCGTGTGTTTATGCCTTGGAAGTCTCTTTTGTTTGGGTACACTTTTGTTGAGGGCCTCTGCATATGTGGAAGTGTGTTGTATATGTGTAGGTGGTGTTTGAGGTGTGGTGTTCGTGTTGCTAACCTTCTCAGTGCCAAATAAATTGGTTTGTGGGGGAGAGAGCAATGACACTAGGTGCTTGATATATTTGCATATCTCACAAATTGTGTTCCTAGCTGCTAGTAGTAGAGGGTTGTCTGTGTACATGGGGCAGTTGCTACACTGTCTCAGGATGCCCATATTGACCAGAGTGACAGGAGAAAATGTAGGAAATTGTCCATCCATATTTGTCAGAAACTGAAAGAGCTAAGAGGGTAAAGGGAGGAAGGTCTACAAGTAGTACTACTAGATGATAACACAAGGGCTACTAAGGGAAAACTTGTAGCTGGAATATTCAAAAAGAGTTAAGAACTGGGCAAGTGAAGCTCTGGATGCCGCAGACCTGTATCTAGACTATACTATTCAATTTTAATGTTATGAACTCAGTAAGAAAAAACTCACAATGAAGCACAGATTAATCACTTATAGTCAAAAGAATAGAACTCGCAGTATGAAAAAAGGGTTCCTATTACGTGATCGAAGTTTTGAAACTTCGAACACGACAATATCGAACTTGTCTGTTCGAAGTTTCAAAACTTCAAACACGGAAAAAAAAAAATAAAACATGCAACAGTAAACTAACTGTTGCAAAATATGCACCCCCCACACCCCCCCGATCTTTAAATATACTAACTCCAAGTTCACACTACAGTGAAGTAAAGGGAAATATTCCCTTTCCATACTATAGTGCGGTCTCGGAGTTGGTATATTTAAAGAGCGGTGGGTGTGCTGGGTGCAGGGTGGGCTTGCCTCCCTGCTTGCAACAATTAGTTTACTGTTGCATGTTTTCCTTTTTTTTCCATGTTCGAACTTCTGCAAGTTTGACTATACGGTTTAGACCATATAGAATTCGAACTTGTTGAAGTTTGATCATGTAATAGGAATCAATGAAAAAATACAGTTAAACAGCAATGAAATGCAGTAAAATGCAGTTAAACAGTAATGAATTGCAGTAGATGGCAATGAAATATAGTTAATTAGTAGATTGCTTTGAAAAAGTAGTAAAGGTATATTGTAAAATTCCAAGATTAGATATTTGCCACAATATCTCAGGGTTTTCTGAACACACTGACACTCTAAGACATACAAAGATGATATATATATAATAAAAAGTTACTGTATTTGTTTGGATATGAACAAAATTATCTTCTGATGGTATATACATTAATGTTCTCATCAGTTATTGCAGAGAGACATACGCTGCTAATTCATTTGAGCAATGTATTGTTTCCTATTTTCCCTTACTGCTATTTAGATCCTTTGTTGCTTCAGAAGTCAGTTGTGAATGACTTAGTTGTGAGATGCTAGTGTTAGTCAATTCAGATAATGTTTAAACCTTTGATAAATGTTTTTACTTGGTCATAACTGTATAAAGATTCTCAGACTTCCAAGATGGTCGGTGACTGAGAGACAAGTTTAATGGAGCTTCAGCTTTCCCAGCAACAAATCTGATAACTGATAAAAACAGCAGATTGGTTTAAATTCATTTCCTGATTAAAATGATTCAGTGTGGACGTCATTAAAAAATCCAGGAGGAATAAAGACAACATGAAGGAAAAAAAGAAAGTTATGATGTGCAAGAACTCATGGAAACAGATCAGTATATGATACAGAGATGCAAGTCATGTTTTCATTGAAGAGAAAATGTTCTGGTATAATTGGAGGTCTTTAAAATAAGTGGGACCCTAGAGGAGTACATAAAGTGAAATGAGGAGAAAATAGAAAAAAAATAGAGGAAGCACAGAATGACTACCCTGATGTGCTGCTCAATTGCAAATGTGAAAAAGTGAAAATTAAGAAGAGACAGTCACAAAATAAGGTATCTTAAAAGGAATTGTTCCAAAAGTGGTTAATTTGAAAGGCAGAGCAAAGGGTGTCCAACCTTTTGGCTTGCCGGGGCCGCATTGAGTGAACAGAAATTGTCTTGGGGCCGCATATAAAATATATATCATATAGTTAACTCTTTCGCTGCCATGGAAGACCAAAGTCGACCTCCTGGCTTTACTGTAGGTGCATTTGAACAATTAATAAATGTAATAAATGCCTAATATTTGCCTTAAAATTCTAATTCTCATTCTGATTTTAATTCTCTAATTTAACAGTTAACTCTAACATCTTAGTTAATATATAGATTTTTTTTTTTTACAAATAAACAGATATTCACTACAGCAGTAGCATTTCTCAGTGGGAAAACCACTCCAGCAGTCCATCTACATACAATGTCAACATTAGCAGTCCTACAATACTATAATCCACAAAAATAAGTCAACAAATTTGCAATAAAGTAAAGAATTCACATTAGACTTAATAAAACAAGTTTGAATAAGCTACAAGAGGGTCTCACCCAAACAAATGACTGGTGCAGGAAACATGGCCTCAAGCTAAATGCGAAAAAGTGCACAATCATCCCCTTTGAGGAGAGTGATGTCCCCACAAATTATCACATGAATAACAATGTAAGCATGCAGTCAGTTGTGAGGTGCTTGGGCACCCAGGTTGATAGAAACCTGACTTCTGACCACCACATTGTCTCCGTTGTACGGAAAGCTTTTTACATGGCCCACCTTATTAGTAAGGGTATCTCATCCAGGGACAAGGAGGTCATAACATGCCTGTATTCTTCCTTTACAAGAGCAATTATTGAGCGCAACACCCCTTTTGGCACGTGCCTCAGCAAAACACCATGCCAAAACAAAGACTACAACCATTTCTGACAAAAAAGGGTCAAAGGACTGAGTTCACTTAGTTATCCAAACAGACAAAAAAGCTTCTTGCTTTCCACTGTCTCTCACTGGCCCCTATAAATTTCATCGCTGGCTTGCTTTCCAGGCTAAGAAAGATCCTGCCTTAAGAGACTTTCTCCACCTCAGAAATACTGGTTATATTTAAAACACTCACTACAAAGACCACAGCCTTCACTGCAACATAAACAAGCCACTTTGTATGGACAGGTTCTTGACACAAAAACTTTCAACTTCTGTAAATAGCTCCTCTCATTATCAAAGAATGTAGTTCAACAACAGTAAAATTGGATGGATAGCCATGAATGTACTCCTTAAGTAAGTAGCATAGCCTTCATCAAACCGGAAGGAAAATCCACATACTAAACTTTCCCAGCTGGATGGCTAAGATCTAATATTGGTTACTCAAGTCTACTTGTCTAAGAAGAGGGGCCTATTTAACTAAGAATTCCATTTGCAAAAATATATTCAGTATACATATTAAATCTCTCTCTTATACACACACACACACACACACACACACACACACACACACACACGCACACACATACACAGAAAAGGAGCCCCTACCTGTAAAATAGGCAACCTCAGTAATCACATGACACAGTCTCACTGATTGAAATTGTCTGGAAGTCAAAATATCTGAAAAAAAATCATAATAGAGATGGATTCATCCATGCAATTTCCCACCACCAAAAGGACCATCAATAAATCAACAAACAACTGCTCAGCAAAAATTAAATCAATAAGAAATCTATAAATTCTCTAAGATCATACTACATACTGGAGTAAACATATAGCTTCCCTCCAATCTAAAGCCATTTGACATTCAGACATTTTAATTTGTGCAGAAGTTATTCACAGACTGACTGTTTACTAAGCTGTAATGCTGACCATCGCTTTAGAAAAAAACAAATTCCCACACTTTGTCAATAGCTCAAAGTGAAGAATGGATTACTTTTTTTTTATTTATTATGTATTTATTTAATTTTGGAAAACATCTTTAAAACTGTTAAATTGATCACACACCCAGAAACACATAAAAGTTATTGTGATAAGTAAACCACAGACTGCTGCAAGAAATCAGTCACAGCACACTATGCTTATGTCCGAACCAATAAAGCATACCTGTCAATTCCAAAAGAATTAAAGTAGCGTAATAAGAAAGTTATTTGCAACGTTACATGGCAGTTTATATTGGAAATAAGTGGAGATATTAAAAATGCTCTGTTTCTCGTAATTATGCTGAAAAGTCTTCCAAGGTAAATACAACCTTCTGATTTAGCATGGAACCATACCTCTCAACCTTAGAGCAAGAATTCTGGACAAAGCGAAAAATAAAATTGGGACACAGGCCCAAAAATAGTTATGCATCACAGACACCATTGAAACAAGTGTAGCTGCAAACATTATACATCACGTATAATGTTTCTATCCCATTATTGTCAGTTAAGCATTATATGGCTCATTCAATCCTGCCTTCTTTTGCAACAAAGAAAACCATACTTTGAAAAGACAAATAGATTAAAAATAATAAAACACATTGGCTCCACATCCTGCAACTTCCTACCTGCAAACAACCACAGAGCTTTCATTGAAACTAGGTCTGCTTATTTCCACAGAATGACACCTCTCCCTAATTAAGTCTAATGGTATACAGTCTGCCAGGATCTGGACTACCTGAAATAAATTAAATTATGGCCTGTAAACTGCAAGTGCACTTTGTTTAATTAAACTACATTTCAAAGCCCACTTGCTGTATTTTTTCAGTAACATCCCAATATCCATTTCCAGGTCACTTTACAAGACATTGGCAGTGGTAGACTTAGCATCCTCCAGATCCCTACAGGACCACACTCATACTGCTAACATTGTCCATTAAATGTAAATATCCATCCACTGTAAATGGCAAGAAGCTATGTCTTAAAAAAATCTATTTTTTGGCATTCCTAGTACCCAAGTATCAGGTTTTGTAAGTCTCTGTCTTTAATAATCATCTACTATTGCAGCACTCCCAACACAAACACACACATACACACTAAATCCTCCAACATTTAAAAAATGACATTGTGCCCACCTGATTTGCCAGTATTGATGGTCCACCAAAGATATGCTTACTATTGTCCAATGTACCACTGCTTAGAACCCACCAATGACAAGACAGTACCGGGTGATTTTTTTTGTTTGTAAAAAAAAAACAATAAACTTTATATGCTACAGTCCCACATTAGTCAATCCACTACTGACCCATTAACCCTAGGCTGCTGTCTCATTCTTACTCCCTGGGACTGCATTACCTTAAATGACTACTTTTATTTCCTAAGCAAAAGACACAAATTGGAAGATGAGGCAAAAATCCAGACATTCTTCGAAAATCCATACAGTTGAGAGGTATGATTTCATATTCAATACAATACTCTCCCTGTCAGAAAAGCTGCAATTTAATGAAAGTGTACTTTTAATGTAGGATGCATTTGTGAGCTAACTTGTTTGTACGTTAGCCTCTTTATGCATGTGTCTCTCTCTGTCTCTCTGTCATGCACACAAACACACACACACATTTCTACTTTCACGCACACAAACATTCTGCTTTCATGCATGCTCTCACTCACACCATATTACTTATTAACACAGGTTAAGTGCTGTCTCTTTAAAAGGCAATGGCAGCAAATCCATAGACGAGTTAATCTTCAGCAAGAACACACACATTGATTCTTTGGCACAAAATAATGGCGAGAACACACAGACCCTTCTTTGGCGCAAAAAAATCAAAACTAGAAGGATGCTTTGGTGCATGCACACACCGATGTTAGAGTTTCAGGTCATGGGCGCAAAAAACACAACAAAAAAGTGTTTTGGAATATGTGTACATCGATGTTGGAGTTAGAGGTAGAGGGCCGCATGGCAGAGCTCTGAGGGCCGCAGGTTGGACACATCTAGACATTTATGTTTACAGCCATCCCTGAGAAGATGGAACAGATTGTATAAACTTTATATAAACCAGTATTAGAAACTGGACTGGTGCCCCATAGTAGGATATACAAATAGAAGGGCCACATCATGTTTTTGTTCCAAGAAACCTTTTAAGAAAAAGGTTGAGACCAATAGTTCTGAAGATACAAACATAATAACAACATATGTTAGTAACAAAAATGTGGCAGAGGGTAAAGGTATCAAAAGTTAAGAGACACCAGAGTATTTGCAGAAAATGATTACTCAGCTTATATCAGACAGAAACATTTTTCCCATTCATGAAGGAGTGCCAGCAAACTGCAGTGAGTTTTAACTGTTGTATTTTGGTATTCAGAGTGTTTTTTCATGGAGGAGTTTGAAATACATTTATGAAAGCTGAACAGTGATGGAAGGAATTAAGGAATTTAACTAGTGACAACTAAATAACCAGGGAGATGGCTATCGAGATGATTGTCACTACTGAAGTGACATTCTGACCCCATGCGCAAATATGGGAAAAGGGGTTGAGGACGGATGGATCCAACTGCAAAGCCATCTGTGAGCAATGATAATCTGAGATAACCACTTGCTAATTAAATTAAACTTGACTAACAAAACATTAATATTCTGAACTTGGGATATATAAAGCAATGTTTCTACAAGGAGAGATATGAAAATATGTTAACTGCTTCAATTGTGACTGTTAAGAGTTATAATAAGCCATTGAATGAAAAATAACTTTTTGCAACTTGAAAGTTGCAAAGTAAAAAAAACAGCATTACTGTGTAACAAAATATAGTTTATGCTATGTATCCAGTTGCAGCTGCTAGGTAGGAAAATAAGAAAACTAGTGGTGAAACAGTATATAATGGGAAAGCAAGAGAAAGAACCATATGCAAGTATATAAACAGTTTGCAAGCTTTTGCATAAGAAGATAATATACTTTTTTCTGTTTATTTTAAAGTATAGAGGCTTTTTCTAAGTGTTAAAAGCTCAACCAAAGTAAAAAAAAAACTTGTGGATAACTGCTACTGGCATTTCCTGGTAAGAGAATACCAGACACCAGATGTAAGAAGGGAGGACATTCACAAAGAGCAGTGTAGGCCACCCTTTTGATAGCTTTATTGAATGGAACATAGTAAAAGGATTGAAATCATCCTGTACTGAATTGCAGTAAAGGATGAAATATTAAACATTTAAGCAGCCACAAATATGTGATATGTAAAGCAAAAATCAAAGGCAGAGAGTCAACTGATAAACAAGATGGCCAGGAGAATGAAAATTAACAGGCTGCAGGAAAAATAGTTAAATAATTGGGAAGTATGCAAGTTGTTTTCCCTGCTGAGAAGGGACAGAGGTTAAATTCACTTAAATATAAATTTTTGTTTTTCCTGTATTGAAAGAAGATAAAGGTATGTGAAATGGCAGGACAATCCTAAGATTTACGTTAGTTTATGCTTGTTCTAGTGGCCATCTAGGGACATCTGCCCTAATGAGGGAAGAGTGTTTTCCCCTCTTCCCAAAATGTGTGTACAGTTATTTGGTTATTGTGAGTGAGGGGTTGTGAGGAGGTTCTAACATTAAGGAAAGTATTACAAGGTATATAACATGTGTCCAACAAAATCGCTGCAGTATTTTTTTTATGGAGTAATGAAGTGCCATCTACTGAATGGGATGGGAATGCAATTATGGAGAAAATTATGCATCAAAAAAGATATGCAGTGATAAAGACAAAACTGAATACTTCTAAACATGGTTGCATTTTCTGTAATAACTTGGAATGTGAATTGGCTTGAAGTTACACTGACAAGGCAAAGAGCATTTTCATACACACAGAGAAGGGTGCAAATAGCAGTGTTCCAAGAGATGCTCTTAGGACTGTACATTTGAGCTTTATAAAAAAGGAATTAACTGGACTATTCAACGTAATTCCAGAAGCAGAAGAAGAGGGGTAATGAAATAATTAGGGAGAAGAGATTCTTTAGTAATACAGGAGGAAAGAAAGGATGGCCATGGAAGGTTTGTGGCAGTGAGGGACTACTGGCTTGGAAACAGGATTCTCTTATTATGTACGCCCCACCCAAGTCTGCAGTTTTAGGACTGAGACAAATGCTGTGTGAAATAATTGTGCAGTAAGGTATCCTTATTTCAGGGGAGATTATAATATGGTCTGAAAAATGAGGACTTGTCAGGGAAACCAGGAAGGGAGACCAACACTAGAGAGGGTAGAGTCTAAAGGAAATGCATGAAATTATTTGCTATGGAGGATGGAGTTGAAGCCTTAGGAGCTGAAGTGAAATGTACTTATCATTCCTACAAGAATTAGGTTTGTGCTAGATTTGATAGATACTATTACCATACAACAGCATGTTCAGTTACTTAAAGGAGATAGAAACACATCTAGTTAATTGTCTGATCTCACACTTACCACAGTTAAGGCTTAAGGAAGTGCAAAAAGGGATAGGTACTGGTGCTTTCTTACCTATTTAAACTCATTGCAGCCAAGTATGCTTCCAGGAGTTTCTGCAATTATCTCCTACTGGGCCTCTAGGAGTCAAATATTGCTTGTTCATATTTATATTAATAATTTCAAAAAATACTACATACAAGGTATCAGAATATTTTATCTTGAATCATATACAATAGCAAATACAATGGTATTGATTTTTGAAAGATAAATATGAAATGGGTTGAAATAATGGCCAGAGAAATTGAGACAAAATTAAGAAAAGCTCCTAAATGGAAAACCCCAGCCCCAGACACAGTACCTAACGTCTGGCTAAAAGTATTAAAATCTTTACGTAAAGATTTAGCCCTGAGTAAGAATTACTTATATGCGCATCCTGAACTAGCATCAGCCTGGTTAACAACAGGAAATGGAATGTAGTTACATTACACAGAGAAAGAAAGATAAGTGGTTTTGTTTATTTTTTTAGCACCTTTATTGAATTATCATTTGTGACATAGGCACATTTATTTTATATAAAAGTAATCAAACTGTATTAACAAGTTAAAATTAACAAACATTATGCTTCACATAGAGGTTCATAGGTGTGTACTAGGCTAATGGCCCTGGAACCTTTACAAGCCTAGCCCATAGGATTACCCTGGCATTGTGCCACCTGACCTAAGTTCCCAATGCCTGTCAAGTAAAGCCACTGGAGTGATCCCTGGGGTGAATTTTCTATTCCCATCCACTCATCAAGATTTCTCTTGAAGAGGACCAGTGAGGTGCTCTGCTTGACATATATGGGAAGTCTATTCCATAGCATGGGCAGTCCCTGGGTTATGAACCTGTCCCTCCAGCATGTTTTGTTGATTGTGGTAATGACGTGGAGTCTCTGGAGTGTGTGGTGTGGTGGGATTGGGATTTCTTTAGATGTAGCATTTCTAACAGAGCTGAGTCAGACATGGCTTTGTAAGTAAAGCAGAGATAGCCTCTAAGTAGGCGATATGAGACAGAGAATAGTTGGAGTTTTTTAAGTCTGTCCATACAGGACAAATATTTAAGGCCTAGGATCCTCTTTGTGAGGTACTTTTGCAGCCCCTCCAGTTGTTGCTTGTGTTTAGTGAGGTACATGCCAAATGGGGCATTGTACTCAATGACTGGCCTAATGAGGGAAGAGTAGAGGAAGACAATGACCTCTTTCTTCCTGGATGCAAAACCCTTAGTAATGAGATGGGTCACATAGAAGGACTTTCTGACCACAGTGCCAATGTGGTGATCAAAAGAGAGGTTGCTGCCAACCTGTGTTCCCTGAGCTCTTATAATGCCTTCTGTGTTCAGCGGACTACCATTGATGTGGTAATTCATGGGAAGCAAGTTTTTGCCAAAGGGGATGACGACACACTTTTTTGGCATTGAGCTTAAGGCCATGGTTCTGACACCAGTCGTTGGTCTCAGTAAGACCTCTCTGTAGGATGTTAACATCACTTGGGGAGTTAATAATAGCTCCCAACTTGCAATCATCTGCAAACTTTGCCAGCCACAGTCCCTTCATGTTGGCCTGGACTTCAGAGAAGTAGATACCAAACAGGAGAGGACCCAGGACCGAACCCTGTGGGACTCCACTTGTGACTGGTCTGCAGTCTGACTTGGAGTCACCTACTTTCACACTGTGAGTTCTACCTGTGAGCCAGTTTGCAACCCACCTAGTGATATAGGGGTTGATTCCTAGCTTAGTGAGTTTTTCTATTATTCCTGAGTGAGGAATAGTATCAAAGGCCTTGGCCAGATCAAGGTAGGCTATATGAACCACCTTGCCTTCATCCGCAGCTCTGGTGACTGACTCATAGAGGTTGACCAAGTTGAGCAGGCATGATCTACCCTTCACAAAACCAAACTGTGTGGGATCCAGAGTTTGGAGATTCCCTATATCCTTGTTTATTAGGCCCATGATGATGCGTTCCAAAGCTTTGCATATCAGACTCATCAGGCTAATGGGGCGATAGTTCCCAGGGTCTGTAGTCACTCCTCCTTTGTGGAGAGGAATGACTGTAGCAGTGCGCCATTCGGTAGGGACAAAGCCTGAGGTGAGGCTGTGATTGAAAAGGGCACACAGGTGAGATGCCAGTTCACTCTGTAGTTCATGTAGAACACAGCCAGGGATATTGTCAGGTCCCATAGAAACTGTATTCTTGGCCTTGGACAGTGCTGTTTTAACCCATGCAGCAGTAATACTGGGTGCCTGGCAATCTACTGGTATTGTGACTGGTTGTTTGGGGGGGGTGAAGTTGACATTGAATCTGTCGGCCAGTATATTGGCAATATCTGTTGGCTCAGTATAGCAGGTACCATTGTGCAGTAGCTGAGAGCAAATCTGGGTATTGGCGTGGAGACTTTACATAACTATAGAAGGCCTTGTGGTTGTCTTTACTTTCTGCTGCAATTCTGTTTTCATAGCTAGCTTTAGTGGATTTGATGAGGGATCTCAACTTTTTGTTGAGGCTGATAAGGGAGTTTTTCCAGTCTTGGGACTTCACCTTATTCCGCATCAGTTTCCTCCTCCTGTTGTAGAGTTTGTTTATAGCAGGGGACCACCAGATTGGCTTCCCTTTTTTTGGAGGAGAACATCTTGGTTCTATTGGGTATGGCGAGATCCATGCATTTGTGTATGTGTTCATACAGTGCATTGGTGTATGATTCGGCGGTCATGAACTATTTTCCATTTACATGGGTGCCGTGAACTTAGCCACCTTTGTTTTTAAGAGCCCAAAGTTAGCTTTGGAGAAGTTTTTCATGGTGGCTAACTTTGTGGGTGGGGGGGTGTGGATTTCCAAGGTGATTAGTTTGTGATTGGATCTAACAAGGGAGGAGTTGACTACTGGTGTAGAGCAATTGTCGCCCATGTTAGTAATGACCAGATCAAGGATGTTGCTACCTCTAGTGGGGGTAAGAATGAGCTGGTCCAGGGCATTGGAATTAATGAATTCCAGGAAACGTTGGGCAAGTGTATTGGTACATAGGTTCATAGGTTCATAGGTTCATACTAGGCTATCTGCCCTAGGGCATTTATAAGCCTAGCCAGAGTGTGTGTGGCTTTCACCACCCCTTAGGATGAGAATACTATACCCATTAGTTTGCTGTGCCTCTGTCCAGCAGTGATACAGAGATGATTCCCGGGGTAAACCTATGATCTCCCATCCACTCGTCAAGATTTCTCTTGAACAGAGTCAGTGAGAGGCTCTGCCTCACATGGACTGGGATTCTGTTCCATAGTGTAGGGAGTCTCTGGGTGATGAATCTGTCCCTCCAGCACATCCTATTTATATCCGTGTTGAGGTTTAAGTCTCTTGCTCTCGTGGCTCTGGTGGATTTGGATTTTTGAGGTGGAGCATGTCCATTAATTCCGGGTTGGACATGGCCTTGTATGTCAGGCACAGATCACCTCTGAGCAGACGGTATGCGACTGAATAGAGCTGGAGTTTCTTCAGTCGGGCATCGTATGACATATGTTTGAGCCCCTTTATCCTTTGGTGAGGAACTTTTGGGGTCTTTCCAACTGCTGCAGGTGTCGGGTAAGGTACATTCCAATGGGGCGTTGTACTCAATCATTGGTCTGATAAGTGAAGAGTACAGGGGTACAATGACCTCTCCTGATCTGGATGTGAATCCCTTCATGATCAGGTGGGCAATGTAGAAGGTCTTCCTAACCACTTTGGCAATGTGAGTGTCAAAAGAGAGGTTACTGTCAACTTGGGTCCCCAGGTCCCTGATAACTTCTTCCGTGTTTAATGGATTACCACCTATGTGGTAATTAGGGGTTACCTTGTTTTTCCCAAAGGGTATGACTATACATTTTTGGCATTTAGCTTAAGGCCATGGCTCTGGCACCAGTTATCCATTTCTATGAGACCTTTCTGGAGGATGTCTGTGTCTGATGGAGTGTCAATTATGGTGCCCAGTTTGCAGTCATCTGCAAATTTTGTCAGCCACAATCCCCTATGTTTGCCTGCACTTCAGAAAAATAAATGCCGAACAAGAGGGGGCCCAGGACTGAGCCCTGTGGGACACCACTCGTGACCGGCTTAGAGTCTGACATGGCACCAGCAACTCTAACCCTGTGTGTTCTGTCCTTGAGCCAGTTTGCAACCCATCTTGTGACATATGGGTTTACATCTAAGCTGGTGAGCTTTTCTATGATGCCCGAGTGGGGTATTGTGTCGAATGCTTTTGCTATGTCAAGGTAGGCTGTGTGAACTGCCTTACCTTCATCAATGGCCTTAGTGACTGTTTCGAAAAAGTCGACCAAGTTCAAGAGGCAGGATCTGCCCTTGACAAAGCCAAATTGGGTAGGATCCAGTGTCTGTAGGTCCCCAATGTCTTTATTTATGAGTTCTCTTATGATCCTCTCCATAGCTTTGCAGACAAGGCTCGTCAAGCTTATGGGGCGGTAATTTCCAGGGTCCGTAGAAGCACCGCCTTTGTGGAGTGGGACCACAGTTGCCGTACGCCATTCTTTGGGCACGTATCCTGTAGTAAGGCTAAGATTAAACAGCAGCCTTATGTGTGGGTTTAGTTCCTCATTGAGTTCGTGTAGCACACAGCCGGGGACACCGTCCGGTCCCATTGATGCTGTGTTTTTTGCTTTAGAGAGAGCAGCTCTCACCTGGGCATCTGAGATGTTTGGGAGGCTAGACTCTGGTGGGATAGATATTTCTCCTTTTGAGGGGGAGGGAGGGGAGAAATTTGCACTGAACCTGTCTGCCAGTATGTTGGCAATGTCTGTGGGTTCAGTGATTTTTTTATCATTTTGGACTAATTCTGAGCATATCTGGGAGTTTCCACCCAGGTTTCTAACATAGCTAAAGAAGGCTTTATGATTGTCTTTTGTGCCATTAGTGATTTTTCTCTCAAAGTTGGCCTTGGATGATTTTATGAGTGATCGTAGTTTTTTGCTAGTATTGATCAGAGATGCCTTCCCATTTAGGGATTTTGCTCTGTCATGTAGTAGCTTTCTCCTCTTGTTCTAGAGTTTGTTTATGGCTGGTGTCCACCAGACTGGGCGCCTGCCTTTGGTGGAAAAGGTCTTGATTTTATTAGGGATTGCTTGATTCATACATTCCTGGAGGTGCTCGTAGAAGGCATTTGTAAGGGTTTCAGCAGCGTGGGTTGTGGTTTCCACTGGCTCGGGGGCCTTGAAGGATACCACTCCAGTCTTAAGAAGTGTGAAGTTTGCTTTTGAGAAGTTCTTCACTGTGGTCTTTTTGCTGGGGTGGGGTGGGATGTGGATCTCCAGTGAGATTAATTTATGGTCTGATCTCACCAATGAGGGATATACTTCCGGTGTGGAGCATTTTGTCCCCATGTTTGTGATGATCAGGTCTAGTACATTTTCTCCTCTTGTGGGAATGGTGACTAGTTGTTCCATAGCATTTGAGTTTATGAACTCAAGGAACCTTTGGGCTAGGGTGTTGGGGCTTGAGTAATGTTCCCAGTCTATGTTTGGGTAGTTGAAGTCACCCAATATGATGGTGTTTGGAGAGACATTTATACTCTCCAGTGTCTTCAGGAAGGCTGTGTGGGTTTCCTGAGTTTGAGAAGGTGGTCTGTAGCATGTTACAAACTGTAGGGCAGTTTTACCTATGGTTAATTGCACCTGGATGGTCTCCGATGCTTCATGCATTGCCACTAACCTGGAGGTGTGGGTATCCTTTATGAATATGGATACTCCCCCTCCTTTTGTAGTTCGGTCCGGATTTTGGGGCCGGAACGCATGATATGAGGTATAACCTGATAGTGCTGGGGTGCTCTCAGGAGCCTTGAACCAGGTTTCAGTCACAGCACAAACATCGATGTTCTCCATACTGAGGAGGGCTTGAGGCGTGCATCTTGAGGTTTAGACTTCTGGCATTGAGCAGTATTACCCTTAGTTTTTCTCCATTTTTGTTTTCTAGGGCGGTAGGTTTATCATTTGAGCCTTGCCTAAAAAAGGCACTATGGGGGTGGCAAGAGCCTTTGCCAATATCCAGAAGCCCAGGGATGACAGGTGCAAGCCGTCCCTTGCGAAGCAGCGTGGCTTGTCAAGCATGTCATCCCAGGCAGACAGACATTGGATCCCCTTAGAATGACATCAGTAATTAAGCCAATTATTAAAGCTGATCATTTTGTCTCTGTATTGTGGCATCATTCTTGGTGAGGGTAGGATACTGCTCAGGGTCAGGGTCATACCGGCCTGGGCTACATAATCTGAGGGCTCCTCTATGTCTCTTTTCATGTAGTCCAGGGAGGTACGTCTCAGGTCGTTCACACCGGCATGGACAATGACTGAGTCATACTTGTACTTGCTGTGGAGTGACCTGAGTGCTTGTGTTATGTGGCGGATTCTAGCGCCTGACAGGCAGCTAACTGTGATCTTTTCCTTGTTCAGTCTGGTGAGTGGGACGTCAGTGTGTCTGACTATGGAGTCACCTATAACAAGTGTGTCTGGCATTGTGTTTGGCCTTAAGGGCTGTGACTGTTTAGCACACTGACTTTGAGAACTATGTGTTGTATGTCTTATGTCTTGAGGTGGCAGTTGCTTGGGTGTCTGCTTTGGAGGCCTCTGTAGTTTTGGTAGATTTTTGATCAGTGCCTCCGAGTATGTCTTTGTGTGTTTATGTGTTTGTTTTGCAGTTGTGATAGTTCTATGTGAAACTGGGTTTGTGGTGTGCGTGGTTTCCTTCTCCTCCTGTCTGGTCTTGCCAGTCCTGAGTTGAGAGAGCTCAGCCTCCAGTTTGGCTATATAGTTGCATCTCTCACATGTATTTGTGTTTTGTGGGAGAAGGAGTGGGTTGTCTGTGTACATGAGGCAATTGTAACATTGCCTCAAGATGCCCAGATTCACCAGCTGAACAGGAGAGGACGCTAGCAACTGACCCTTGACATGCTAGAAAAAGTGAAAAAGTTTGCTGTGTAACTGAGTCAGAAGGGACCTATAGGAAATGGGTACTCAAGGGATTCTAGGCTAATGTAGTACTTTGTTTAGTATACAAGTACTTTACCTATATAAAATGCTTTAGGAGCAAGTGCTGAGCTATTGAGATAGAGAATAGACTGTTTAGATTGCAAGTAGAGAAGTTCTAAGGGAAAAATTGAAGAGCAGACTTTACGGAGCCAGAAATAGTTTAACCTTGTTTAACCGGGCTGCCCGATGGTGCTCTATGGGCAACTCCGCTAAATCACGCAAAGCGCTAAAGCGGGCTTTATAGCAGGGGGTTGAAAAGACCTAGGAATTGACCCAAAATGGCCAATAGACTACAAGTTTCTGGCTGGAACCACTGCTCTAGGGACAAATAGGCTGCTCAGTGCTCCCCACTCCCACTGGTGAACAAAGAAGCTTCCCTTTATCCAAATAAGGATATGGAATAGCACAGGAACCAAGCCAAAGCCCAGAGATCAGCAAACTCTGAAGACTGGACTATTCTAGTTCAGTAAGGTGGGAAAACAAGATTTTATTTTTTTTATTTATTTTTTTTTTACAGAAAACAGAGGAAAAACAGACAGTAAATGCTATAAATGCTTTTAAACGGCTAGCGCACTTGAGTGTGTTAGCCTACAAGTAAAATTAAGCAACAAATAACTTTTTTAAAAGTGCAAAACAGTTAATCAACACAAAAAACAGTTTAAATAGAATGCAGAGCTGTATAAACAGGCGAAAAAGCAGTCGCTAAGCAGTAAATAATCAAAAAGCCAGAAAAAAATACTTAAATCAGGAAAAAGTCACTCTTTTGCTCTCTGCTGCTTGTAGAACTCTGCAGTACACCACGAGGAGCTGTGCTGAGTTGAATACAAGCGAAAAAGCGCGCTAAAGCGGGCTTTATTACAGGGGGCTGAAAAGAGCTAGGAATTGACCCAAAATGGCCAATAGACTACAAGTTTCTGGCTGGAAACCACTCCTCTAGGGACAAATAGGCCGCTCGGTGATCCCCACTCCCACTGGTGAACAAAGACACTTCCTTTTATCCAAATAAGGATATGGAATAGCACAGGATCCAAGACAAAGCCCAGAGATCAGCAAACTCTGAAGACTGGACTATTCTAGTTCAGTAAGGCGGGAAAACAAGATTTTTTTTTTTTCTTTCTTTTTTGCAGAAAACAGAGGAAAAACAGACAGTAAATGCTATAAATGCTTTTAAGTGGCTAGCGCACTTGAGTGTGTTAGCCTACAGGTAAAATTAAGCAACAACTAACTTTTTAAAAGTGTAAAACAGTTAATCAACACAAAAACAGTTTAAATAGAATGCAGAGCTGTATAAACAGGCTAAAATGCAGTCGCTAAGCAGTAAATAATCAAAAACCAGAAAAAAATACTTAAATCAGTTATAGCAAATACAGTTATAACAAATGCTCTGAAATATACTGTATATTTCCAAAATGTTTGAGAAGGACAGTCAGAACACAAGAAGGTTCAGGCGAAAGAGAAAAAAAAAAAGTTTTGTTTTACTTTTTGAAAGGGAAAAAGGAGGAACAGAAGGCCTTATCAAATGTTCTCTGTATTAAGCAGAATGAGCTAATGACACTAGACTGGGAGGTGTGTCACAGTAGGGGCGGGCAACTGCAAAGCCACCAAGTATAATAGCAAGACACCAACAGGAAGGGAGGGTGGGACAAAATAGCCTACAAGACAGCAAGCACTACAGAGACAAATGAAAGTTTTTAAACAGATAAGGATTTGTGAAGATACTGAATAGACAAAGTGCTTTATATATATTAAATTGTAAAAACAGTAATCTGTAAAAATAATCAAAAAAAAAAATCAAGATGATACTTATATTTTGTAGCTCAGCTGCAGTCACAACTTCTCTAGTCTGCACTGTGTGCAAAAGACAGCTGAGTAGTTTTCCCAGATAATGGAGGAGTAGTTGAAGTCGCCCAGTATGAGAGTGTTAGGTTAGACCCTAATATTCTCCAGCATACTTAAGAATGTGGAGTGTGAGCCTTGGTACATGGTTGGGGACCTGTAGCAGGCTATGACCTGAATCGCTGTCTTACCCAATGTTAGCTGCACCTGAAGTATCTCAGATGCGTTATGTTGGGCTACCAGTCTGGAGGTGTGTACATCCTTTATGAATATGGAAATACCACCACCTTTGGAGCTTTGGTCCAAGTTCTGGGGCCAAAAGATGTGGAATGTGTTATAGCCTGGTAGTGCAGGGGTGCTTTCTGCTGCCTTGAACCAGGTCTCTGTTACGGCACAAATGTCAATGTTCTCCATTTTAAGGAGTGCTTTGAATGAGTACATTTTGAGATTTAGACTTCTAGCATTTAGCAGCATGGCCCTCAGATTGCATTTGTTTGTAGCTGTTACAGTGGTAATTTGGTCTTTGGAACACTGCCTAAAAAAGGCACTATAAGGGTGACAAGAGCTCTAGCCAGTATCTAGAAGCACAGGGGTGACAGATGCAGGCCATCTCCGGCAAAGCATCAAGGTCTGTCAATCACGTCATCCAGGCAGACAAATACTGGATTCCCCTTAAAATGACACCAGAAACTTAGCCAATTGTTGAAATCAATCATTTTCTGCTTGTACTGTGGTTTCATTCTGGGTGATGGTAGGATGCTGCTCAGGTCTAGGGTCACACCCACCTGGGCTACATAATTCTGACAGCTCCTCCATGTCTCTTTTCATGTAATCCAAGGAGGTACGTCTCAGGTCATTCACACCCACATGTACAATGACAGAGTCATATTTGTACCTGTTGTTGAGGGACCTGAGTGCATGCGTTATGTGGCGGTTCCTGGTGCTTGAAAGGCAGCTGACTGTTACTTTCTCTTTATTCAGCCTAGTGAGTGGGACATCAGTGTACCTCACTATCAAGTCACCTATGACCAATGTGTTGGGCATGCTGTTTTGCCTTAGGGGCTTTGGTTGAGTGGCACATTGTTTAAGAGAGTTATTTGTCTCATGATTAGTGTTGTGTTGTGATGGTCGAGTGCGTTTCTGCCTTGGAGGTCTCTGCTGTTTGGGTAGAATTTTATTGAGAGCCTCCATAAAGGTGGGTGTGTGGTTTGTGTTTTTATGTGAAGGCAGTGCTGGTGTGTATTCTGGAAGGCTATGTGTTCCATGTGGTGTGGTGTGGTGTGAATGCTGACCTTCTCCTCTTGACCAGCTATTCCGGTCCTTGATGGAGAGTGCGTGGCTTCCAGTTTGGATATATAAGTGCATCTCTCACAAGTCTGAGTGTTGAGAGGTAAGAGGAGATGGTTATCAGTGTACATGAGGCAGTTGCTACGTTGCCTCAGGATGCCCAAGTTCACCAGGTTAATAGGAGAAAGCACAGGGAACTGACCTTTAGACATGCCTGGAGGGGTGGGCATTAATAATAAGTACTGGAGCTGTTTCCTTGTAGAATGTTTAGTGCTGGTAGCACTTTTATGTGCTACAATAAAAGTGCTAGACTAACAAGCTAGTAAAAATGCAAGAGAGGAGAGAACTAGCAGATCTAAGTGAAAAATTGAAGGGCAGACTTTGGCACCGCTCAGAATCTTACAAACAGTCCTGGATACAGCAAATCTCTATCTGGACTAGACTAGTTACAGGAAAGGCATGAAGCAAATGCAACCATGGCTTTTAAACCAGAAAGCTGAAAGAAATGGAAAAAACTGCCCAAACAGCCAATAAACTACAATTTCTGGACCAGAAACCACTCCTCTTGTGATAGATAGCCTACCTATTGCTTACCACTCCCACTGATAAGATAGAAGGCTTCCCTCCAACACAGAAAGGCTTGGGGGGGCTCATAAGCTTATAAACAGTCCTGGATACAGCAAATCTGTATCTGGACTAGACTAGTTACAAGAAAGGTTGGAAACAAGCTCAAATGTGGGCTTTTAAACCAGAAGTTGAAAGATATGGAAAAGCTGCCAAAACGGCCAATAAACTACAATTTCTGGACCAGAAACCACTCCTCTTGTGGTAGATAGGCTACCTAGTGTTTACCACACCCACTGATAAGCTAGAAGGCTTCCCTCCAACACAGAAAGGCTTGGGGGGTTCAGGAGCTTACAAACAGTTCTGGATACAGCAAATCTGTATCTGGGCTAGACTAGTTACAGGAAAAGTGGGAAACAAGTGAAAATGCGGCCTTTAAACTAGACATTGAAAGAGATGAAAAAACTGCCCAAACAGCCAATAAACTACAAATAAAATACGATTTTTATGCTCAACTCTAGAGAGACTTGCTTGGCTACAAACATCTGCATTACAAGCTGAAGCTAAGTGAAACTTGCAGTAGTGAATTTTACTCTTCTGTTAAGTACAAACTTGCAGTTTTAAAAGTACTGTATTTTCATTTTTTCTGTTTCCTAATTGTGTGTTTCTGAACAGTGTGCTGTGTGTCTCTCTGCAGTTAGTTCCCCACCCTCCCTCCCTCCGTGTTCCTGTGTTGGTATTAGTGTTGGTGGCTCTGGAATTGCCCGCCCCTCCTATAAGTCTGTATTAGAACACTCCTCCTGGGTACATCTCATTTGCTCACTTAACCGAGTCCAGTTAGATCATATTCTGAGTCTAGTATTCACTCTACTTAATACAGAGAGAAGATTTGAGAAGGCCAGCCCACTTAAATTCTTCCTTCCTCTCTTCTTGCACTTAAAAAAATGTTTGCACTTCATTAATTTGCTTTTACTGTATTTGTGTTTCCTCCTACCTTATTTTGCTTTTCTTAAAGGTACTCAATTTTATTTATTCTGCTGCATTTATTACTGCTCGGTCATAGCCTAATTAAATTGTAGTTGTTATTCTAAGTATTTTGGTTTAATCACTTGGACTTCATACAGGCTGTTTTACATTAAGAAGGTTTCTGATCTGCACTGTTGTGGCAGGACAGGTAGCTTACATCCTTCTAAGCTGGGAATTGCTGATAGAAGGCCCAGTGTCTGCTATTCTGAAAGTGTATTTGTTCTGGCTTAAGCACTTGGGCTTCAGGCCAGTTATTATACATTAAGAAGGTTTATAGTCTGCACTCTTGTGGGAGGAGAGGCTGGATTCTGCTCTTCTGAGCTGGGAATTTCTGGTCACAGGCTTATTTTGACTGCTTATTTGAACTGTTTCTTTCTGAAATTGGTGCGCCTTGTTGCTGTAGCATAGATCAGATTCAGGCCTGCTGAATCTAGCTTTGTTTGTATAACTTGAGCACTGATCCAGGCCATCTTTTTCTGGAGAAGGTTCCCCTGCACACTAGTAAGCAGGGGTGTGCAGTTAGAACTTGTCTGATTGAAGACGGCTGGAACAGGGCTAGGTTTTGAGCTTTTTTTTGGTTAATTGGGTAACTTGTTTAAGTCAATTTGTTCATTTTCTATTCATAGGTTCATAGGTTGATACTAGGCTATCTGCCCTAGGGCATTTATAAGCCTAGCCAGAGTGTGTTTGGCTTTTGCCACCCTTTTAGATTAGTTGACTGTGCCTCTGTATAGTAGGTCACAGAAGATAGCCCTTTTAAGGTTAGTTTACTGTGCCACTGTCTAGTAGGGACACAGAAGATATCCCAGGGGTAAACCTACAATCTCCCATCCACTCATCAAGATTTCTCTTGAAGAGGGTCATTGAGGGGCTCTGCCTAACATGGATTGGGATTTTGTTCCAGAGTGAGGGGAGCCTCTGGGATATGAATCTGTCCCTCCAGCATGTCCTGTTTATTTCTGTGCTGAGGTTTAAGTCCCTGGAGCATGTAGCTCTAAGGGATTTGGATTTTCTGAGGTGGAGCATGTCCATTAATTCTGGTTTGGACATGGCTTTATATGTCAGGCACAGATCGCTTCTGAATAGGCGGTAAGCAACTGTGTAGAGCTGGAGTTTCTTTAGCCTAACTGCATAGGGCATCTGTTTGAGTCCCTTGATCCTCTTGGTGAGGTACTTTTGGGGTCTTTCCAGTTGCTGCAGGTGTCAGGTAAGGTACATCCCAAATGGGGCATTTTATTCAATTATGGGCCTGATGAGTGATGAGTAGAGGAGCACAATGACCTCTCTTGATCTAGATGTGAACCCTTTCGTGATAAGGTGGGCTATATAGAAGGTCTTTCTAACCACTTTGGCAATGTGATTGTCAAAGGAGAGATTGCTATCTACTTGGGTCCCCAAATCCCTAATTACTTCTTCCGTACTTAATGGATTACCACCTATGTGGTAATTTGTGGGCACTTTGTTTTTCCCAAAGGGGATGACTATGCACTTTTTGGCATTTAGCTTTAGGCCATGGCTCTGGCACCAGTTATCCATCTCTGTGAGACCCTTTTGGAAGATGCTTGTGTCAGTCGGCAAGTCGATTATGGCACCCAGTTTGCAGTCATCTGCGAACTTGGTCAGCCATAGTCCTCCCGTGTTAGTCTGTACCTCAGAGAAATATATACCGAACAAGAGAGGTCCCAGGACTGAGCCTTATGGGACGCCACTTGTAACTGGTTTAGAGTCTGACATGGCACCTGCAATTCTGACCATGTGGGTTCTATCCCTGAGCCAGTTTGCAACCCATCTTGTGACATAGGGGTTGATATTTAAGCTGGTGAGCTTATTTATGATGCCCGAATGGGATATTGTGTCAAAGGCTTTTGCGAGGTCCAGGTAGGCTGTGTGGACTACCTTCCCTTCATCTATGGCCATGGTGACTGTTTCAAAGAAGTCGACCAGGTTCAAGAGGCAAGATCTGCCCTTAACAAAGCCAAATTGGGTAGGATCCAGTGTTTGGAGGTTCCCAATGTCTTTGTTTATGAGTTCCATGATGATACGCTCCATAGCTTTGCAGACCAGGCTAGTCAGGCTTATAGGGCGATAGTTTCTGGGGTCCGTTGTGGCACCACCTTTGTGGAGTGGGACCACTGTTGCTGTACGCCATTCCTTGGGTACATATCCTGTAGTAAGGCTGAGATTGAACAGTGACTTTATGTGAGGGTTCAGTTCTTCTTGGAGCTTATGTAAGATGCAGCCTGGGACACCGTCCGGTCCCATTGATGCTGTGTTTTTTGCTTTGGAGAGGGCAGCTCTCACCTGTGCATCTGTGATGTCAGGGAGGCTACACTCTGTTGGGATAGACATTTGCTCTTTTGGGGGGGAAGGGGGGGGTTTGCACTGAACCTGTCTGACAGGATGTTGGCAATGCCTGTGGGTTCAGTGTATTTTTTGTCATTTTGAACTAACTCAGAGCATATCTGGGAGTTGCCACCCAGGTTCCTGACATAACTAAAGAAGGCCTTGTGATTATCTTTAACGTCTTGTGCAATTTTTCTTTTGAAGCTGGCCTTAGATAATTTTATGAGGGATCATAGTTTCTTGCTAGTACTGATCAGAGATGCCTTCCCTTTTTGGGATTTTGCTCTATCATGTAGTAGCTTCCTCCTTCTGTTGTATAGCTTATTTATGGTTGGGGTCCACCAGACAGGTCTCCTGCCTTTGGAGGAGTGAGTCTTGGTTTTATTTGGCATAGCACGATCCAGGCATTCCTGTAGGTGTCCATAGAATGCATTTGTAAAGGATTCTGCAGTTTGGGCCATATTTTCCACTGGCCTGGGGGTTTTGAAGGATTCCACCTTGGTTTTGAGAAGTGTGAAGTTTGCTTTTGAGAAGTTCTTCACCGTGGTTTCCTTGGCTGGGGGTGGGGATGGGATATGGATGTCCAGTGAGATTAATTTATGGTCAGATCTTACCAGTGAGGGGTATACCTCTGGTATGGAACATAGAGTCACCATGTTGGTGATGATCATGTCCAATATGTTTTCCCCTCTTGTGGGAGTGGTGACCAGTTGTTCCATAGCATTTGAGTTTATAAATTATAGGAAGCGTTGGGCGAGGGTGTTGGAGCTTGAGTAGTGCTCCCAGTTTATGTTTGGGTAGTTGAAGTCACCCAATATGATGGTGTTTGGAGAGACCTTCATATTCTCCAGTGTTCTCAGGAAAGCTGAGTGGGGTTCCTGAGTTTGGGAGGGTGGTCTGTAGCAGGCTACAAACTGAAAGGCAGTTTTGCCCACTGTTAGTTGCACATGGATGGTCTCCAATGCTTCATGCAGTGCCACTAACCTGGAGGTGTGGGTATCTTTGATGAATATGGATACTCCCCCTCCTTTTGTGGTTCGGTCTGAGTTTTGGGGCTGAAAAGCATGGTATGAGGTATAACCTGGTAGTGCTGGGGTGCTCTCGGGAGCCTTGAACCAGGTTTCTGTTACTGCACAGATATCAATATTCTCCATACTGAGGAGAGCCTCGAGTGCGTGCATCTTGAGGTTTAGACTTCTGGCATTGAGCAGCGTTACCCTTAGTTTCTTTTTCCTTGTGTTGTCTATGGAGGTGGGTTTGTCTTTTGAGCCTTGCCTAAAAAAGGTACTATGGGGGTGGCAAGAGCCTTAGCCAATATTCGAAAGCCCAGGGGTGACAGGTGCAAGCCGTCCCTAGCGAAGCAGCGTGGCTTGTCGAGCATGTCATCCCAGGCTGACAGACACTGGATCCCCTTTGAATGACACCAATACTTTAGCCAATTGTTAAAATTGATCATTTTGTCTTTATACTGTGGCATCATTCTTGGTGAGGGTAAGATGCTACTCAAGGTCAGGGTCACACTGGCCTGGGCTACATGATCAGAGAGCTCCTCTATGTCTCTTTTCATGTAGTCCAGGGAGGTACGTCTCACGTCATTCACACCAGCATGGACAATGATGGAGTCATATTTGTATTTGCTTTAGAGTGACCTGAGTGCTTGTGTTATGTGGCGGATCCTGGCACCCGATAGGCAGCTTACAGTGACCTTCTCCTTGTTCAGCCTGGTGAGTGGGACGTCAGTGTGTCTGACAATAGAGTCACCTATTACAAGTGTATTAAGTGTGTTGTTTAGTCTTAAGGGCTGTGACTGTGTGGCACACTGACTTTGTGAACTATGTGATACGTGGGTATTGTTGTGGGGTAGCGGTTGCTTGCTTTCTCCTCAGTATGGAGAAAATCGATATAC
This sequence comes from Protopterus annectens, assembly GCF_019279795.1. Lineage (NCBI taxonomy): Eukaryota > Metazoa > Chordata > Ceratodontiformes > Protopteridae > Protopterus > Protopterus annectens. The sequence goes on along the minus strand of NC_056731.1, from coordinate 1,192,029,166 downwards.
ATGCAGTAACAGAAACCTGGTTTAAGGCTCCAGAGAGCACCCCAGCACTACCAGGCTACATCTCATACCATACATTTCGACCACAGAACCCAAACTGAAATACAAAAGGGGAGGTGTATCCATATTCATCAAGGATACCCACACCTCCAGGTTAGTGGCACAGCATGATGCTTCAGAGATCATCCACGTGCAACTAACAATGGGCAAAACTGCAATTCAATTTGTAGCATGCTAAAGATCACCCACCATGTCCCAGTACCCCCATTCCGCATTTCTGGAAACACTGGGAAACATAAAGGTCCTACCAAACATCCTAATATTGGGTGATTTCAATTACCCAAACAACTGGGAGAACTACTCAAGTACTAACTCCCTTGCCCAACTTTTCCTAGAATTTATAAACTCAAACACCCTGGTTCAACTAGTCAACACTCCCACCAGAGGTGACAACATATTGGACCTGGTCATCACCAACATGGGTGACCGGTGTTCCACACCTGAGGTCAACCCCTTGCTGGTTAGATCTGACCATAAAGAAATCACTTTGGATATCCATATTCCGCCCCCACCCCCAGACAAGAAAACCACCATGAAAAACTTTTCAAAAGCAAACTTCACGTTACTTAAGACCGAGGTGGAAAGTTTCAAAGCCCCCATGCTGAAGGATAACACTGTCCAAGCTGCAAAATCCTTTACTAATGCATTCTATGGGCAGCTACAAGAATGCATGGATCGTGCCATCCCAAGCAAAACCAAGACTCACTCCTCCAAGAAAAGGAAACCAGTCTGGTGGACTCCTGCCATAAACAAGCTATACAATAGAAGGAGGAAACTAGTACAGAAAAGAGTAAAATCCCAAGAAGGGAAGACATCCCTGATCAGTATCAGCAAGAAACTACGATCCCTCATAAAATCATCCAAGGCGAGCTTTGAAAGAAAAATTGCCAAGGACTCCAAAGACAACCACAAGGCATTTTTTAGCTATGTCAAGAATCTAAGTGGCAATGCTCAGATCTGCTTGGAGTTAGTGCAGGATGGCACACAATACACTGAACTGACCGATATCGCCAACATCCTGGCAGACAGGTTCAGTGCAAACCTCACCTCCCTCTCACCCCCAAAAGGGCCCATAACCATACCAGAAGAATGTAGAGTCCTTGAAATCACAGACACTCAGGTTAAAACAGCCCTCTCCAAAGCCAGAAACACAGCATCAGTGGGACTGGACAGTGTCCCAGGCTGCATCCAACATGAGCTCAAAGATGAACTAACCCCTCACCTAAACACACTGTTCAAACTCAGCCTCTCCACAGGCTACATACCCATAGAGTGGCACACAGCAACAGTTATTCCGCTCCACAAAGGTGGAGCCACAACAGACCCCGGGAACTATCGCCCTATAAGCCTGACTAGCTTGGTCTGCAAGGCTATGGAGCACATCATCATGGAACTCATTAACAGAGACATTGGGAACCTCCAAACACTAAACCCTACCCAGTTTGGCTTTGTTAAGGGCAGATCATGCCTCCTAAACCTGGTGGACTTCTTTGAGACAGTTACCAATGCTATAGACAAGGGAAAGGTGGTACACGCAGCCTACCTAGACCTCACTAAGGCCTTTGACACCATTCCCCATTCTGGTATTATAGACAAGCTCACCAGTCTGAACATAAACCCCTACGTCACAAGATGGGCTGTCAACTGGCTCATGGACAGAACCCACATGGTGAGAGTTGCAGGAGCTAGGTCCAACTCTAAACCGGTTACAAGTGGCGTTCCCCAGGGCTCAGTCCTAGGACCCCTCCTGTTTGGCATATACTTCTCAGAGGTACAGGCAAGCACAGGAGGACTATGGCTGACCAGGTTCACAGACGACTGAAAACTAGGGGCTATAATTGACTCTCTGGCTGACACAGACATCCTCCAAATGAGTCTCACTGAGACAGATACCTGGTGCCAAAATCATGGCTTCAAGCTAAATGCCAAAAAGTGCATAGTCATCCCCTTTGGAAAAAACAAAGTACCCACAAACTGCCACATAGGTGGTAGTCCCCTAAATACGGAAGACGTAATAAGGGATCTGGGGACACAAGTAGATAGTAATCTCACCTTTGATAATCACATTGCCAAAGTGGTTAGAAAATCCTTCTACGTGGCCCACCTAATCACAAAAGGGCTTGCATCCAGATCAAAAGAGGTCATTGTGCCCGTCTGCTCATCACTCATCAGACCCATCATAGAGTACAATGCCCCATTTGGGATGTACCTTACAAGACACCTGCAACAGCTGGAAAGACCACAGAAGTACCACACCAAGAGGATCACTGGCCTCAAACAAATGCCCTATGTAGCTCGAATGAAGAAACTCCAGTTGTACTCGGTTGCATACCGCCTACTCAGAGGTGATCTCTGCCTGACATACAAGGCCATGTCCAACCCAGAATTGATGGACATGCTCCACCTAAATAAAACCTTATCCCCTCGAGCCACATGGTCTAGGGATCTAAACCTCACCACAACAATGAATAGGACGCGCTGGAGGGATAGATTCATGTCCCAGAGACTTCCCATGCTTTGGAATAAGATCCCAATCTACATTAGGCAGAGCTCCTCGCTAACACTCTTCAAAAGAAACCTTGACGAGTGGATGGGAAACAGAAAGTTTACCTCGGGGATCACTTCAGTGGCTCTGCTGGACAGAGGCACAGGGAACTAATCTAAGGGGGCAGCGAAAGCCAATACATTCTGGCTAGGCTTATAAATGCCTTTGGGCAGATAGCCTAGTACCAACCTATGAACCTATGAACCTATTTCTGGGCCAGAAACCACTCCTCTTGTGGTAGATAGGCTACCTAGTGCTTACCACTCCCACTTTTAAGCTAGAAGGCTTCCCTCCGGCACAGGAAGGCTTGGGGGGGCTCAGAAGCTTACATACAGTCCTGGATACAGCAAACCTGTATCAGGACAAGACTAGTTACAGGAAAGGCAGGAAACAAGCTTAGAATTTTTTTTACAGAAAAGCAGCTGAAACAGCACTAAAAACAATTCAAGTGCAGTGCAAGCTAGCACACTTGAGTGTGTAGCAGTATTAAAGCAAGTAAAGTGTAAATAAATGCAATTTATTCAAAATGTATTCCAAACTGAATTCAATTATTGTTTTATTCAACTCTGAACAGTTAAAAAGTACCAAAAAAGCACACTCAGTCAGAACACAGGGAGATTCTAGCAAAGTTTTTTTTAGTAAAGTGGAAAGAGAGAAAGGAGGAGCAGAAGATAATTCAAGCTTAAGAGACTAAGTGGGTTGGCCTTCTCAAATGTTATCTGTGTAATAGGTAAAATGAGCTAACAACACTAGACTGGGAGGTGTGTTCCAGATGAAATTTACTGTAGGGGTGGGCAACTGCAAAGTCACCAAGTATAAGAACAAGATACCAACAGGGAGGCTGGGAGGGAAACAATACAGCAAATGTATAAATACAGTACAGTGCAAATTAAGTTGCAAAAAGTGTACCTATCAGTTTGGAATATATTCTAACTCTGCACACAGCCAGGAGATCCATCAGCTTTGCACCAATTCACAGAAATGCAGTCTGTACTGGAAGTACAACACAGGACATACACCTCAGGCAATGACTAACAGCTAGGATGTGGGCTGGCACAACAACCCCCCACTTGAAACTAGCTTCTGAGCTACCCAGAGAAAAAACACAGTGGAGACAACAAAGGACAGAAACTGTACAGCAAATGTATAAATAATAAGCAAATGTATAAATACAGCACATTGTAAATTATGCTGCAAAAACTGTACTGATCAGTTTGGAATATATTCCAACTCTGCACACAGCCAGGAGATCTATCAGCTTTGCACCAATTCACAAAAATGCAGTCTGTACTGGAATTACAGCACAGGACATACACCTCAGGCAATGACTAACAGCTAGGATATGGGCTGTCTCAACAACCCCCACCTGAAATGAGTTTCTGAGCTACCCTGAGAAAAAAGACAGTGGAGACAACAAAGGACAGAAACAATACAGCAAATGTATAAATAATAAGCAAATGTATAAATACAGCACAGTGCAAATGAAGTTGCAAAAAGTGTACTTATCAGTTTGGAATAGATTCCAGCTCTGCACACAACCAGGAGATCTATCAACTTTGCACCAATTCACAGAAATGCAGTCTGCACTGGAATTACAACACAGGACATACACCTCAGGCAATGACTAATAGCTAGGATGTGGGCTGGATCAACAACCCCCCACCTGAAACTAGCTTCTGAGCTACCCTGAGAAAAAAAGACAGTGGAGACAACAAAGGACAGAAACAATACATCAAAAATGTATAAATACAGCACAGTGCAAATTAATTTGCAGAAAGTGTATTTATCAGTTTGGAATAGATTCCATCTCTGCACACAGCCAGGAAATCTATCAACTTTGCCCGATTCACAGAAATTGCTATATGTCATATAACCTGAGCAACATTACATAGATTATTTGATTCCTGCCCCCTTTTTTAAACAAAAACATCTTTATTAAACCTTCACTTACAACATAAGCAAAAATGCATGTATTTAAATAAAAACAAACCCCACCAACACAATCTTAGTTGCAAGCATTTTGTATCACAAACCATACTGACACACTCCCAGTTGCAAACATTATACATCACTTATAATCTCCCTAATCATTTTCCGTTAAACATTACATAGCTCATTTAAGTTCTGCCTTCCTTTAAACATCATTCCTCCCCTGTATGTATTGTTCCCACAATTTCCATTTTTCCTATGTAGTTTTCTGCTACGTTTTTCTAAAGAACTCAATTCCAGTCATTTTATCTCTGTTACTATATTCACTACTGCTAATATAGTTGGTTTAGTTTTTGATTTCCATTTTCTAGTAATTGCTTTTTTGGCAGCTACCAAGGCCTCACCATGTCTAGGCAATTCCGATTCTGTATCATAGCTCAGAAAAATCATCTCCCTCATCACACCAATCTGCCCACCCAGCATCTCCTACAGTGCATCCCACAGGGAATCCTTAAAGTCCACCAACTCACTGCACTCCCAGAAAATATGTTCCTAATTACCTCTTTCTTCCCTATCAAACATTCAACATTTGCTATCTACCTGAGGAAAAATTATTTGGAGTCTACTTGGGGGTATAAAAATATCTATGGAAATATTTCCAAGCAAAAAATCGTAAATCTTCTAGATTTTGTTGCATATTTGGGAGACATACATATATCCTTCATTGTTTCTTTGTGAATTGCTTATCCAATCTCTCTCCCTACCCCTTTCTAACCACCACTGATTGATTCTTGTAGTTATCATGCAAATATTTTCATTTCTTGATCTGATTTTTAAATTCATTTTAACAGTCTGTATTTGCGTTAGCTAAGGTTTTTAAGCCTATATTAGTAATTCCAGTACATATCTGCACTGCACTTAATTAAGTGGTTTAACTGTTGGTATTAAATCCTAGTTACATTTATATGTACTGAGTGTATGTCAGGCTAGTTCCGGACTTGCCTTTGCATTAAGGCAGTTCCAGGCCAATCAGCTCAGAGCTAACGGTCTAATTGTTTTTCCCTCCCACTCACCCCATCATAGTTCTGTTCTTGAACCCAGTGTATCTGTTGTTGCCTGACTGTTAAGCTAAACTTGACAACATAATTCCTAACTTCCCCATTTATTGGCTGTTGACAATAAGTACACAAGTAAAATTTAGCAAAGTTTCTCCCCTTAAAGTACTCTCCAGGCTAAAATACCATTGATAAAATTGCTTATTATTGAGTGTATTGATACTGCTTGCACTGATTTTAGTATCAAATTAATGATTTTGTTTTTTGCTAAAAATAGTTTACTGGTTCTTGTTGGTGGCGGAAGGTTTCCAGGCTAGTTGTTTTGTATTGTATTTTAAATAACCAGTAACAGGTCCATCCAAACATTATTCTAAAACCAAATTCAAAGCAGTTATAGTTACCCCTTCTCCCAGAGTTATTCCTGTTGGTATCATGGACCAGCACTTCCCCACAACTTCTCAGGCCAGACTAAGATGGGTGATTCAATTCAGTGTAAGAATTGTCTCATTCTGTCTGATGATTGTCTGTTACTCAAACGTTGTAACACACTGTGTGAGAGATATACATGTATTATATCCTTGGAAACCAAAATCTCACACACAGTACACATCACCCCTCTCCGAGGTCATCATAATATACATAATCCATCATATGCTTAAGTTCTAAAGGTTAACTTTTCTAAGTCTCAAAAACCTCCAAAACACATCACAGGTGAGAAGCCCACACAGCAACCCTACTTCCTCACATAGCACAAGGAGTCCCAAAGTCACGGATGCTGAATCTGTAAGGCAGCCATCAACCCAACCAATGGTGACTCCATTGTAAGACATACAGATGTGCCTGTTACCAGACTGAGCAATGAAAGACCGACAGTTAGTTGCTTGTCTGGTGTCAGGATCCATCAGATCACACATGCACTCAAGTCCTTGAACAATAAGTACCAGTATGACTCTGTCATTGTTCATGCCAGTGTCAATGAACTGAGTTGTACCTACCTGGGCTCTATGAAGAGAGACATGATGGAGCTCTAAGACTATGTGTCCAAGGCAGTTATGAGCTTAGCACTAAGCAGCATTCTACCTTCTCCAAGGACGATGCCTCAATATGAGCAAAAAAGAACTGACTTCAATAATTGGCTTAGTTATTGATGTCATTCAAAGGGGGTCCAATATATGTCAGCCTGGAAGGATATAATCAACAGAACATGCTGCTTTACCAGGGATGGCCTGCATCTGTCTCCTCTAGGGTTTCAATTACTGACAAAAATATTGTTCAGTCTCATAGTGCCTTTTTTTAGGCAGTGCTAACCTGAAGAACCTACCAGCATAAAGAAACAAGCAAAGGAAAATATGAAGGTGTTAATTAACAATTTTAGGGGCCTAACAAGAAACTCCACTCCCTACAAAACTGACAAACTTGGGCATAAAACTCCACATCACCAGATGGATAACCAACTGGCTCACAGATAGGACACATTGTTAAAGTGGAGGAATTCACATTCAGCTAGAGTACCACAGGGCTCAGTGTTGGCCCCCCCTCCTGTTTGGGATATATTTCTCAGATGTCAAGGCAAATGTAGATGGCCTTTGGCTGACCAAGTTTGCTGATGACTACAATTTAGGGACAATCACTGACTCCCCAAATTATGTTGATATCCTACATAAAGGTCTGATGCAGACTTATGATTGGTGTCACAGCCATGGCCTCAAACTAAATGCAAAAAAAGTGCATAATAATACTATTTGAGAAATCAAATACCCTTGTAAATTACAACACTGATAGCACCCCCCCCCCCAAGAGTGGATCCAGTGGTGAGAGATCTGGTTAATCAGATAGACAGTAATCTGAACTTTGATCACCGTGTGTCCACAGTGGTAAGGAAATCCTTCTATGTGGCTCTGCTTATAAGTAAAGGCATGGCATCCAGATCTAAGGATGTCACAGCAGCACTGTACTTGGCCCTCATCAGACCGAAAAATCGAGTACAATGCACCCTTTGGCATGTACTTCACCAGGCACTTGCAACAGCTGGAGCATCCTCAGAGGTTTCTCACCAAAAAATACAGGGTATAACCAATATGTCATATGTGGACTGATTAAAAGCCCTATCACTGTATTCAGTTTCCTACCGATTACTGACAGTTGATCTGTGCCTGACCTACAAGACAGTCTCTGACCCAGCCCTGATGGAAATTTTGCATATTCACAAAACTAACTGCCCAAGGGTTACCTGTTCCAAAGATCTAAACCTGATTTTTGACATAAACAGTTCATGTTGGAGAGACAGATATGTATCCCAGAGATTGCCCCTCCCCTGGAATAGGCTTCCTATTCACATTAAGCAGAGCCCTTCACTGACCATCTTAAAGCACAATATAAATGAATGGATGGGAAATCACAAATTCACTCCTTGGGTACGACCCATGTCCCTTATGGACACAGGCCATCTGTAAAAATTGTCAAAACCCCACTTGCTGACCCTTGTTATCTTTCCTCCGGGGATAGAAAATGGATGAAACTGGCTAGGCTTGTAAGGGCTGTTGAGCCATTAGCCTAGTAATCTCCTATGAACCTATGAACATAGAAGCCCTTCTTATCCTGGAAGACATTGATATCTATGTAGTAACTGAGACATTGCTTGAAACAGTGGAGAGCACTTTGGCTATGCAGGGCTATAATGCTTTCCACATATTTACACCAGCTACTGCACAGGAAGGGAAAAAAGGTGACAGTATCTCAGTTTACATCCAGAAGAGATTCATATTAAGGCTAGTAAAGCAGCATGATGCACTAGGGCTTCTTCATATCCAAATAATCATCAGAAAGGTCCTGTACCACATATTAGCTAGCTATAGAACTCCCTCTGATACAAGAAAGCCGCAATATATATCTAAAGGAACTAAAATCACTCAGTATTAAACCTAATATCATTTTCCTAGGTAATCTAAACTATCCAACTATAGACTTGGAAACCTACACCACTACTAGTGCCCAAGCACAAGGCTTCTTGGATTTTGTCAATACAAGAGTGCCCACTAGAGGGAATAATATCTTGGACCTTGTCCTTACTAATATAGGAGCATACTGCACCATCCCTTGTGTATTTTCATCATTAGGTCTGACTATAAAGCAGCCTCTTTCAAGATAAAACTGGAACCAAGGTTCCTTAAGAAATTTAAGACAAACTACTTACTCCTAAGTGATACATTGGTAAGCTTCAAATATCCACCAAACCTAGTTAACTCCACTGAATATGTGGAAACATACATCACCACACTATACCAGCATGTAAACAGCTGCTTAGATGCAGCTATACCCCATAGGAACAAGTGCAGGGCAAACCCCAGAAACAAACCCACATGATGGACCCATAATATCAACAAGCTTTATAATAAAAGGAAAATAAGTTTGACCAAAAATAAGAAGAGTAATTCCCAGAATGTTAGAGCCCTTGCCTTACTGAAATAAGCAAACAACTCAGGAGCTTAATAAAGTCCACCAAAGCCAAGTTTGCGGCTAAAATAGCTACTCATGCCAAACATAATCACAAGGCATTTTTAGTTACGTTCGTAATCTCAAAAGCACAATTCAGCGATGCACTGTTCTGACTATGAACGGTGTTATTTACACTGAGGCTGATGATATACTGAACCTACTGGCTGATAAATTTAGCTCTGACATTACCCCTCTCTCCCATCCAGTTATCCCTCAAGATATACCTGAAACTGGCTCGCCTCCAGTTATCAGACAAGACCAAGTCCTAAAAGTGCTATAAAAAGCTAAAAATACTGCATAGATGGGTTCTGACTATATCCCTGGATGCATCTTAAATAGCATGAAGCACAATTTAACCACACCCTTAATAACACTGTTCAGTCTCAGCCTCCATACAGGTCTTATACCAAGTGAATGCAGAATAGCTATAGTTATTCATCCTGCATAAGGGAGGATCTTCCACAAACCCAGGGAATTACTGACCCATAATTTCAACCAGCCTCATATGCAAAGCCATAGAAAGACATCATGGAACTAATCAATCAGAACACAGGGAACCTCCAAACACTGGGCACTTCTCAGTTTAGATTATTCAAGGGCAGGTTATGATTACTCATCCTGGTGGATTTTTTTTTTAAAAAGTCACCAAAGTAATGGATGTTGGCAAAATGGTACACACTGCATACCTCAACCTGGCCAAAGCTTTTGACACAATTCCCCACTCAGGGAAAGTAGAAAAGATAAATAAACTGGGAATTGTCAACTGGCTCACAGATATGATGCAGTTAATCAAAACAAGGAAAGTTACACCTGCAAACAGACTACTTACCAATGGAGTCCTCCGTGGTTCTATGCTTGCTTAGACCTTTCCTATTTGGCATCTACTTTTTTGAAGTAAAAGCCAACCCCAAAAGTCTCTGGCTGACTAAGTTTGCAGATGAATGCAAACTAGAAGTCACTAAATTTCCAAATGACTTAGCCATCCTTCAGGAAGATCTGTCTCAAATAAATAACTGGTGCCAAAATCATGGACTGAAACTAAATGCCAAAAATACATTATTGTATCCTTTGGAAAATCATCTACCCCAGGAAACTACCATATTGACAATACTGCCTTAAAAGTTGACCCAGTTGTTTGGGGTTTGGGGACTTATGAAGACAGTGGCTTAACTACTGACCAACATTGAAACTGGAATGGGAAATTGGCCAGGCTTAAAATGGTCTTCAAGGACAGCTAGCCTCGTACTTACCCATGAACCTATGAAAAATTATACTCCTCCTTAAGAGTGAACCTGCAAGCCAACCTTGCCTCCTGACAATATATACGCTATATACTTGAACTGATGCAGACATAGTTTATAATCATGTTTAAAAAACTCAATTATGGCAATAGAATAAAAGGGTAACAAAGGAAGTTATAAGGAACAAAAGAGCACTTGTTACTAAATAAAGCCATAATAGAGTATTGTAAAAAGGGGCAGAGTCTAACCACAATAAAGTATTGTAAAAAGAAGAAGACTCTGAGTATGGCATGAATAGATTACAAAAAACTTTTGACAGCATCCCACAGTCACAGATAAAGGACTGCTTACAGATATATAGGATACACCCTAAATTAATCCGTTACATTACAGTGACCAGGAAACAGTGGCAAATTTTGCAGTTCAGCCATGACAAAGGGCAAATTATTAGGATATTCCAGAGTGATTATTTGTCAACACTGCTGCTTTGTCTTCCCCTTAACCCATTAAGCTGTTTACGTAACAGATTAAGCTATGGTTACAATTTGGCTCCCAGAAAAAGACATTGCATCTACTTTTTGTGGATGATTTCAGTTGTATAGTTCATCTGATAAGGAGCTGAAAACACAACTAGAAATGGTTGAAACTTTCTCAGACGATATAAGAATGTCATTTGGTCTTGATAAATGTGCAGAAGCAACATTTAAAACAGGAAAGCTGCAGCACAAAGAAAATATTAATCTGGGACAAGAATAAGATATCAAAGAACTTGAGCAGGAAGAAGTGTATAAATACTTGAGACTAGATGAAGGATCAGCAATAAAACATGACCAAAGAGAATAAAACTCAGTAAAGAATACTTAGAGGACTAAAACTGATATTGAAAACTGTTTTGACATCTAGAAATAAAGTCCAACCTATAAATCAGTTTACTCCTCCTGTTTTAACTCAAAGTTTAGGGGTGATCAACTGGGACCGAAAAGTATTGGATCAGTTGGACAAAAAAACAAGAACAAATGCTTCACTTTTATCAAACGATATATAAAAATCATTGTATACCAAGATTATATATTCCTTACTCTTAAGGAGGTATGTCCCTCCTTGAAAATGATTACATGTATAGATCTGCAATTGTGGGACTGCATACATATCTGCTGGCCTCACCATATCTAGATATAGTGAAAAGTTTAAAGCATAAGGAAAAGAAGTCTAAGATGACATCCTTGCTAAGTTTACCACAATCATTTTGATGTGAAGAAGGAAATGGAAATCAAACCATCAGTACTTAAAAATCAGACAGCAACTAACTGTGCTAAAAACAAAACAAAGACTATAAGGAAAAGGACAAAAATGTGGAAAATGCATAAATATACTAGCAAGCACAGAGATCTTTTGGAACAACCTCATGTTGACCAAAATTTTACTCAGGAATGGTTAAGGAGGGATGAACTGAAACCATAAGATGAAAGGTTAATAATGGCACACTTGGATAGTGGACTATGTGTGTGGTAGTTTACAAATCCATTGCAAAGGTAAGAGAAACAGACAAATGCAGGCTCTGTAAAGAAACAATTGTAAACAGTTGCACATCTTGTTGCTGGATGTGATGCACTCATAGCAGAGGCCTATATACTGAAAGGCACAATAATGTGGCAAGACTGTTGCACTGGGGATTGTGCAAACATTGCAATATAGAGGCAACATGAGCCACAAAGCATTATAGGCAACGATGAAGTGTATATCACATGGGATCAACCATTACCAACAGTTCAAAAAATAGATGTGAGAAAGCCAGATATAGTCAACCATGAAAAAGACACAAAAGTAACATTGATCTTTGAAACTGCTACACCCAGTGATTACAGTGTCTTACATACTGAGAAACACTAAGTCATAAAATATCAAGATTTGCAGGTAGAGATAAGAGCAATGTGGGAGAAAGATGCTCCAATAGTTCCAATATTAATAGGAGCAATGGGTCTAATAAAAAGGAATTTACAATCATACTTAGATATGCTACCAATGCATTTAACCCCATATGAATTTCAGAAGGAGGCAATTCTGGGCACATTGTGGGTGCTGAGAAGAGCACTCTTGGTTAACATCAAAAATTGAAACAATGCTAATTTCATGATTGTTAATCATACCCTGACTTGGGGATGGTGTCCAATCACATCATGGTATTAGAAACCCCAAAGACTTGGAGAAATTAAACTATGATTAGTGCTGTCACAACTAGATTGATCTCAGCTGGTGTGACCCAAAACACCAACTTGAATTAGCTTGAGCATGAGTGCAGGATCCTACAGTACATCAAGGTCAGTATACAACAACTATAGCAGTATGTCTCTACAGCTAGTATTCTCAGCCACCCAGAAAGCATCATCCAGTGTGTACCTCTTGTCCTACCAAAGCAACCTAACAGCATACTAAAGAAGAGGCCTACTGGGGCTGGAAGTGGTGCTTTGGATGACTACCTAGTGAGTACATGTTCTTTATGCATGTTGTTTCTAGAACAGTACCTCTGCATGGTGCCATTTTCCATTCCACTGTTGAACAAGTGTCCTTATTATGTGAAGTCATAGGTATCATGTGCAGGCAGGGAACCATCATTGTGCAACTGTCCTGGTAATATATGTGCATTCATGCTGCCACTGTCATAGCCACTCTGCATAACTGTCTTTAGTAATGCATATGCACGCATAGCACTAATGTCAGAGTTGTGTTATGAAGTCCTTAGTTAAGCATATGCATGCATGGGGAAGAAGAACATCAGAGCCACATTGGGTGAATGACTTCAGTAGTGAGAGAGATAGATGCTCTACTACCATATGACTTCAGTAGTGAGAAAGATAGATGCTCTACCACCGTACTTATGGTAAGGAGCAGACATACGCATCAGTATGCATTAGGCAAGTACTAAAACACCATATGTAGCAAATGAAGTATTCATAAATCAGATGGTAGACAGATTTTAATCATGGGAGTCTGTTGTGAATTTTGTGGTGCAGTTTTATATTTCAGACCAGTGTATATCACAGAGGGACCCCCAGAGGATGGAAGATGTGTAAAAGCCTATACATGTGGCCATGTGGTAGGCAGTCCAGCCTATACTGAAGTAACTGAGCCATTTGGAGGGCCTCCTGTTTACACACAGATGAGTATGCAAGATAGGCATTAGTTCATGGGGCACTGTGGCATGCTATCCAGCACCATTCTAAGTGTTATGGGGTATTCCAGCATGGAATAGAGGCATACCACCAGAAAATGAGATGACAGCATTGTACCCTAGACAGTATAATAGTGGATCATGCTGTAGCCCATGTTCAGTAACTTCATTCCATGGATCCTGCTTCCGGCAGATTGTCTTGACAGCACATCACCTAATACACCATACCTGGAGGTGCCATCAGACCTCGCTGTCATGCAGCCCAACTATAGTTTGTCCCACTGTGTTACAAACATTAACTGCCATGGAGTGCCAAGGGTGCACAATCCACTACTCATTCCCCACAGCATCATACTCCACTACTCAAGGACAGCATTAGGCAAGCCACACCTTTTGTATATATGTTATATTATAATGCTCATATGATGTCAAGAGTTATATTTTTCACTGTTCATATGCAGTTTATGCAATGATATTTTCTATCTGTTCTATATAGAAGTTACAAAGAGTATACTCATTTATCTTTGGAGTACGTTGTGTCTTTACTAACATTTTACCACAGAGGATGCATATTACTAGAGAAGTACCTTCGTGATATGGGGGAACTATCCTGCCTTTTATGCGGCACTACTGCAAGCATAGGAATACTTCCTGTAGAGGGACATGGCCATGTTCAGCCCCAGCATCTTGTGTAGTTGGCTTGCAGTCCTCTATCTCATGTTTACAGTGCTTATACACCATTGCATACTAATATCCACCACAGTGCGCCAAATAGCTGAAGTGTTATGTGATCAGCATTGTGAACACATAGTGTGCCATTCATAATTGCTCTTTTGTATACCTCTCCACTGTTTATGAGTAACATATCATTCCCACCATGCACTGTTTATGTATAGAAATTAGCTAGGTGATAGCACTCTGTGTTTAAGAACCCATATGTTCTGCTACGTTCATTCTCTAACACGGATCAGCTTCACATAAATAATGACTTGGGTCTTTATATCGATGTTATAGATATTTCAGACATTAACTCATTACAGCCAAGTGTGCCTCCAGGCATTTCAACATTTAGTTCCTAATATGCCTCTAGGCATCAAATATTACTTGTTCATATTTGCATTAATAATTCCAAAACAATGCTACATATAAGGTATCAGAATATTTAATTTTAAAGCATAGTAGCAAAAAATAAGGATGCAAAGTATAGCTAAAGGAAGACTTTAATAAAATAAAAAGACAAGCTCTTTCAGGTAAAACCCTTTCTCTAGTCATAAAAACATAATTGTTACAAAAACACTTAAAAAGAACTCTAAACTAATCAAATTAAATATGCAAATAAAGCAAAACTTAAGAAAGAATCATGTTTTGTTAAAACAACACAGCATGAAATAATGTTAAACTTGAATACTCACTGCAATCGGTTGTACAGAAACACTAAACAACCAAAAAATAACACTGTAGTCAAACCAATCATGCTGTAAATCTGCACATTACATTCAGAAACAAGAAGAATATAAAATCTATTAATTTGTTAAAAAGCATGTTACCTATCCAGTCTCACTGAAAATATTCCTCATTTCCTCGAACAGTACATCCAGTAATGTCTCTGACAAAATATCACTGTCATTGGCAGAGGGAGCTACTAAAAAACAATAGGAAATTAGTCCAACAATACTCAGCAATGACAGAGCAAGAAACCAATAGTGCAATTCATACCAAATGTGAGTAGAAAGAACATAATAAATATAAACCCATGAAAAATATATTATATAAGTAAAGAATATTATAATAATATTTTAATAGGTGTAAACATAAGGCATACACCCAAAAAACGTAACACTACTATCTTAATAAAAATAATATATACGTTTGTCTAATAACCAGGACAGAACCAAACCACTGATGTAAGAAATAAAAATATAAAGTGCCACTATTCTGAAAACTATTTAATATTTTTAATGCAACATCTAAAGATATAGCTGAGCATAAAACTATTGACTACAAGCCTGTGTTCTCAAAGATACCAGCAAAATGTCACAAATAGCAAGTGAAGTATAATGAACACAGGCAAAAATAAACGTAATGGCCGATGACCTAGCTAATAAACCACCTATAAAAAGACACTATAAGCACAATAGCAAAATAATACAAATCATAATAAAAATAAAACACAGCAAAAATAAATAACCAAAGACCTATAAATAAAACACTATAAATACTGAGGAAAAAAGCCAATGTGACAATATTGATATAAAGACAATATGACCTCCCAAATAATTACTGTTTAATATACCATGGTACACACACAGACATCATATTATTATTTTACATGGTTTTAAATGTTTTTATTTTATTTATTACATACCATCAGTCTTTTTATAAATTTGTAATTTATTTTTTTATTTAATGCATTTAACTTGTATTTATACTGCTGTGGGGGGTTTGTGTCTTGCAGTCTGTTGCTTTATTTAGGATTTCATTTTAATTTATTAATCTCATGAATATTTAATGTAAAGTCATTTATCTGCCCTAATCAACTTTGAATTATGTCACTTCCAGTTTGGTTTGTATAAAAGGAAGTATATATGTTTTAACTGTTGTCTGATGAAGTCTAGATTATCTAGACGAAAGCGCTTATCCATTTTGTTCCTGGATTTATGTACTGATTTGATTAAAGTGGTTTTGTGATTTTTTTTCTACTGAGTCATCCATTTTTGGTGAGTGGGTCCAATCCAGCTGCTTCACTTGGTATACTTTTGTTTTTTGTGTGGAGGTTGTGGTGAAGTGTGTATTTAACCATGTCAGGAAGGTGTATGTGCTGTGTCAGGCTATAGGTGAACTGTGATGTTGTCACAGCCCACTGATTCTGTGTGACAGGCCAGGATGAAGGTAAGACAAGGCATGCCAACTATCCTGATCTGACCTAGAGTTTGGACACAATCCCATATGCAGATATCATTGAGAAACTTTCCCAGCTGGGGATTAATGCTTATGTCACTAGATGGGTAACCAAATGGCTCACCGACAGAGTACATACTGTGAAAATTGGTGAATCAACCTGTACCAGTAGATCTGTCATCATTGGCATACCTCAGGGATCTGTGCTTGGCCCTTTACTGTTTGGAATTTATTTCTCGACTGTTCAGGCTAAAGTATATAGCCTTTGACTTACCGAATTTGCTGATTCTTGTATATTGAGTGCAAATCATTGAATCCAGCAGTGATGATATAATACTGGAAGGGCTAACGCAGACAAATGATTGGTGACAAAGCCACATGGCCTACAAATAAAAGCAAAAATGTGTCTTTATTTTGCCCATCTGCATAATGGAATTCCCAGGAAATTACAGCAATGACAACACTCCCATAAGCTGAAACCCAGTGATGCAAGACCTGAGAACACATGTAGATAGCAATCTGAACTTTGACCACTAAGTGTCCACAGTGGTATGGAAAGGCTATGTTGGGTACCTCATAAGTCATGCCATTGTATTCAGGTCCGAGGATTGTATAGCAGCAGTGTACTCAAACCTCATCAGAACACTAATAGAGTTTAATGCTCCCTTTTGCATGTACTTCACCAGACACATGTAGCAGCTGGAGAGACCACTGGGGGTTCTTACCAAGAAAATACAGGGCCTACATGCAATGCCATGACATATGTGGATTGACTAGAAGCCATGTCACTGTAGGCTGTATCATATAGGATGAGGTGACTTCTGCCTGGCCTCCACACCAGTCTCTGACCCTGCGCTGGTGGGAATATTGGACATCCACAAATCAGATATAGGTGATGATATCAGCAGTGTCTGGTGAGGAGAATATGGTCCCACATGCTGATGTAAAAGGCTCTCTCTAATGTCAAGCAAGTGTATAAACACACACACACACACACACACACACACACACACACACACACACACACACACACACACACACACACACACACACACTCCAGATGATAGCAATGAGAACAGAATCCCCTACCAAAGTACACAGACTACAGAACTCAGTACTTTACACAAGCATCACAGCACAAGTCAGATATTTACAAGGCTGCAGGACAACATAGTTGATGACATCAGCAATGAATCTTGGAGAGAAAATGTTGGGAGGCCTATATGAAATGGATGTGTAGACATGTGCAAGTGTCAAAATACTGTCAGTCCATAGGATTGGAGTGGTAACTGTAAGATACACACTTATGCTCTTCTGGCTAGATAGACACACACACATGCATCCACACACCCACCACAATTGACTGCAGTGAGAACAGAACCCCCCTACCTATCTAAGTACACATACCACAGAGCTCAGTACTTTATGCAAGGGCCATGACACAAGCCTGACTTTTACAAAACTGCAGGACAACTTATAGTTGATAACATCAGCAGTGGATGTTGGAGAGATGTTAGGAGGCCTGCATGAAATGGATGTGCAGGCATGTTCAACTGTTAAGATAGTTGTAGTTCTGCATGTTATCAGATTGATGTGCATTGCATATCACACAACATTTGTTATTAATTTATGTAATGTAGTTGATATATTTGTGAACAAGTAATGAGTGACCAGGGTTGCAGTGCATGGGGGGAGGTAAAACATGACTGCATTGCAAATACGCAACATATTCTTAGATAGGGCCTTCATTTAGTTATGTTTCCACATGTAGCTTCATGATATGAAGAGTAAATGGACAGTAAACAGCACTAATACATGCTAATATTTATTTTGCATAGAGTAACAGTGAGCAGTAGATTTGCACAATGGCATACAAAGTGTTTGTGCATGCAAGATACACATTTTCATTACTTTCCCTGTTTGAGCATAGTTTAGCAGTGTGCCAACACGGGGTTCATTGCTAAAATTCTGAGAGTTAGTACTGAGTATATGACACACACCTGCTCCTTAACTGACTCTGTCACAGAAGGTGTAAATGCATTGACACATTTCTTTTTAAGCCCAGGTGATACTGGGTTTGAATCCAGGTGTAGCTAATATTTTTAAATAAACAGTGATAATGCAATGACATTATTCTTTATAGTACATTAAGCATGTGTTACTGTGAGTTGACCTAGTGTAGTGAGGTTAAGCAGCATTGCGTGGAGGCAACAGCAGCATTGTAGAGCTGCTAACCATCACTTGGCATTGGTATGTGATGCCAAACTCTGCACAAACATAGAGGCCCAAAAGTGAATGGATGCATTCCTTTTTTTTGTACCTATGCGTGCTGTGTGTGATTCTATTTTTTGACCAAATTATAGGTGTTAAAGTGGGGTAGATAGGAAAGTGGTGAAATGGGGTGCAATCAGGGGGAAGAACAAAGGGAAAGCAATACAGGAATGTGTAAGAGGGAGGTGGGGAAGAACCATAGCTATCCATTTTTTCAACCGTGTAAACTAAAAATATGTGCAGGATATTAGCTGAATTTGGACTGTCACCACCAGAAAGAGGGGTGACAACAATGTAATCATGTTTTGTAGCCAAATGGACAGAATAAAGTGTGTCAAGAATACATGCATTTGAAATGGAGAGCTATGTACAGGAAGATATTTTTTTGGGACTGGTGCCCATTTTTTTAATTTAGTAAAAGAAGAATGATGGGTAAGGAATGTTGGTATATCTGGGTCAGGTAAGTTGTTTAGGTGAGGAAGCAAATGCAAACAAACAAGACAAGAAACAGGGATGGTGAGGGACACAAAAGGTTGGGGGACACCACAATTGGGGTGAGGGAGGGGACAACCCAAGCTCATGCCCATCAAACATGGAGACAGTGAGAATCTAGTCCTCACCCACAGTACTGTCATCACTGTCCCCTTACTCCACTTGCTGCTTGAGTTCTTGACATCTTCTCCTCTTATGCACCATGAGGGAGAGCAGCCCCTCCATCTGGCATAGGCATACACCAATGGTGTGGTCCACAACCCTACGCACCAACCCTGGCATCTCCTAGCAAGTAATGAAATCCCCACCTCTGCCACTATTCCCAGAGGGTACCACAGCACCAGCTGCCAGGGCAGTACTACCTGAGGACTGATGATAACTACCACTGTCCACAAGAAAAAATGTAAAAGGAATAACCTTTTACATAGGGACAGTATGCATCCACCCCACATATATAAAAACATTGTAAGGGGTCAAGGACTTAGGACATCTAGGCTGACTAATGATGATGAATGTACATTAGAGCAACACTGGTTAGAGAATAATTTCCAAGCTAGAAGATATAAACACATTGAATATACACTACCAATAGAGAGGACTAGGATAGACAGAAAAGGTAAAGGTAGACCATATTTCAGAGATCATAAGCTCAACAATAGGTATACTAAACAAATAAATAAAGACAA
Organism: Protopterus annectens; assembly: GCF_019279795.1. Classification (NCBI taxonomy): domain Eukaryota; kingdom Metazoa; phylum Chordata; order Ceratodontiformes; family Protopteridae; genus Protopterus; species Protopterus annectens. The sequence goes on along the minus strand of NC_056731.1, from coordinate 1,192,009,328 downwards.
ATTGGATACATGTAGGCTGGTAATTCCTTTTACCAGAAATAACAAAGAGATAAGAGATTTAATATACAAACATTGGAACATACTTATGGCTGATGAAGACCTTAAAAGTTTAGTTGGTGATAGGCCTACATTCACTTACAAGAACTCTAAATCACTTAAATGTATTTTATGTTAAGAGAAGACTGAAGTGAATCATAATGTTTTGACATCTCACAGAAAATGTACCTTTAGATATAGAAGGTATAATTTCTGTGGTTATATAGGAAACACCAATAGATTAATTCACCCTACCACAGGGAAATCCTATGATTTTTGGCACTATGCAGATTGTATGATGAAGGATCTAATATACTTAGCAATATGCACCAAGTATCCCTCATTTTATGTTGGCAAGACCAACAGGACCCTCAGGGAGTGGATACGTGAACACATATACACTATTAATAAAGATGACACCATCAATGCCCTGGCCAGACATATTTGTGAAAATGGCGCTACACACATTAACTTTCATGGCATTAGAGTTAGTTTCAAGAAGCCCTAGGTTGGGGAATATCAAAAATACTACTGAAAAAATAGAGATTAAATGGATTATTAGGCTTCAGGTCGATAAAGGTTTTGGCCTGAATGATAGAATTCCACTTAAACTGTTTTTAAAGGATAGACCACTGAATAAATAAATATGTAGTTTTATTGTAGCATTTATATACTTTATAGGGTGTTTTATTCTTTTTTATTTTGTATGTTTCTTATTCTGTATTGAGCATTGCTTTTATGACATGCCTTTTACTTTTAGGCCTGTTCAGCATGTGCTAATTAATGTGAGGCTATCATTGGTTGTTTTGTATTATTTAATAAATGGTATTTGGCTAGTTGTTTTAGAAAGTCATAGGAAGCGATGAACCTGATGTGAAAGTGCTTACTATTAAAAGTCTATACTAGATTTTGCTGTGTTTGTTACCTTTCTTGGTTTTTATCTTTTGGAAATGTCCTATATTGTTAATGACACATGGGTGTTAGCCTTCTAGGATGAACCATGAACACCTCTAAGGGAGTGCTGGCCACAGGCAGATATGATTGGCAATAGCTTAAAATGGAATGTTCTGTGTTAAATCTGTAGACATGATTCAGAGACAGTTCATTTGATAGTACTTTTAGCATTTCACTGATGGTTTGTTAGCAAAACATGTCATTTGCCTGTTCTTTTGTGGGTGGGGGTGCAAAGTTGCATTTCTGTTTTGGTGCAAACAAGGATATGTTGCTATTGTTACTCTCCATATTTTGCATACAGTCTTGCTTTGTGTGTTTATAATATGTTACAACCACACAATTCCTGTTTTTTATATTTTAATATCTTAACTGTTTTGTGTTTCTCCCATGGGTAATAGCGAAATGCTAACTTTTATGCTTTATCTGGAAATAAGACTTTTTGTTAGTTATGTGATATTTATGTGTATTATCCTTCTGTTGTGTTTTAGGTCACCTAGGACTATGGCACCCAGGGGTCTCAACCCCCCCCCCCCCAAAAAAAAAACCTTCAGTGACCCTGAGAATCAGGTCATTATGGAAGTTTTAGTAGACATGGTGCCTTTCTGCTTGAGAGGGGATGTGGAGGTATGTCAGGCAGAATGCAGATTTGACAGCAGATAGTTGCTGATGTGAATGCAGTAGACGGCCACAGCAGGACATATAATCAGAGGCACCATAGGGCCACTGACATGACCTCATCTGCATGGAGGAGAGCAACTGCAGTAGCCCATGGTTGGATGTGTACTGGGGGGGGCTGCTACAGAGCCACCATTAACAGCAAATGAAGAGTTACTGTCCAGTGTCAGGGATTCTGACAGCTCCCAGGAAAGTATAGAACAGCATGTCCTTGACATTAGTGCTACTGTTTCAGGGACAACAAGTATGTCCCATGAGCAGCTTCCAGGCTGGCTTATGTGTCTCAATTGTTAAATACTCTTGTATAGTAAAATATTGACAGTAATATGTTAGTTCTGTTTAACAATAAATTTGTTTGTGGCAGAGGGGGCTTGTAGATTGCTACAGTTAACAACATATTCTGATTGATTATACATGGGCTTAGGTTGGACTTGTCATCCAAGTTCTTGTTGAAAGTATAGTTAATGGACACATAAAAGGAAAAAAGTTTTAACTCCCTTTGTTTCTGTTAATTGTGATGATGTCCTTAATTTTTGCTTAACTTCTTCCAGGACCAATGTCCATGGGAAGCATAGCATCAACTGCACATGGTAAGCCAAATATCTTCTTTGTCAGTGGTGATGAGCAGTTCAAAGAAATATATAACTGTATCCATACGTTTGATGTGGGTTTCAGAACAGTTGTGTGTATTGCTGTACTCTCTGTAGTAGTAGCACCACTGTTACTTTGTTAGCATACATTTGACTGTAGTAGTGTGGCTATTAATTTTTTTCCCTGTGTTTGTTGCTTATTATCACAGGTGATCCTGACAGCGGAAGTGTAGGACTCTTACCACCTGATGTCAAAGTATTGGCAGACTCTGATGGTGATGGTGGCCAAACAGAAGCACACTCGGGTAGTGCAGAGGTTGAATCTGACACTGAGGTTGACATTCAGCCATCCTCTGTAATTCCATCTGACACAGCTAGTAGGCCTATGCCAACCCATTCCAGTGAACCCTTAGATATTGAACAGGTGGAGGGTGAGACACTCGATCATGGATGTGTGGTTACTATGGCTTCAGTGCCTGTTGACTCTGGCCATAGCCAAAGTGTGGGCAAGGTGCCACACATGAGGGTTGTTAAGGGTGCTTGGAGGAGGCCTGCTGTCCATCTTCCACCTGATCCAGGTGTGTCTTCCCATGCCACTCAGCATATGTTTAGGGCTGTCATGGAGGCACAGACATGTTCCCATAGGACCTCCAGAGAAATGCTTAGGGTTGTAGATGTGCCACAGGGTGATATGCATGAGTGCCTCCACCATGTTGATGATTCAGTGGATTGGATGAATGACACATTGGAATATACATTGTCTATGATGGAACATTTGCTGGAAGAGGGACAGAGCCACGCTTGGTCACTCTTCCATAGTGGCACTACTTCCACTGCTCCTTCAGTGGTTGAGGTGTCCACACCCAGACATGGCAAGTCATGGGGTTGTGGTCCTGGAAGCCCTCGTAAGGTAGCTCATTCAGCAGACATCAATCACATTCAGGTAGCAGCAGTGCATCTGACCATGGGCGTGGATGTTCCAGTGCAGAGCCAGTTCTCATGGTCAAGTATGACAATGAAGAGCTGCCACCTCTACCATGCACAGCGCATACCTGTCCAACATATCAAGATGTAGAGCTAGCACAGAACTTGGCTGTGTTCATGCAGACACTCACATGCCAATTGCACCTGGAGGACCCATACAGACACACACACAATAACATGGTTCAGCTGTGAAGCTTAAAGCTCATTTTGTCTCACTGGCCATTTGCTAATTTATCCAACTGTCTGGCTACTTCTCTTTCTTGCTCACAAACACTCACTAACCTTTTGTGTCTGCCTAGGCTTCCTGCCCCCCCCCCTCCCAACACCCTGTGCAAGTGATGATAACTGTGCCATATTCTTGTTTTCTATAGTTTGGATTTAATGATACATAACATTTGTGTCTTATGCTCAGGGTGCATAGCTGACTTAGTCCTTACTGTATCTGCATTTGTATTGTTGTTTTGTTAATTGTACCGTTGACATATTTTGGTCTTAGAAAGTTAGACAGCTGATCGAATCAAACATTTTTTGCATCAATATTGTTAAGGATCTTGTGAGGGTTGTGAAGTCTGAAACTGAAATGTGTTATTACTTTCTAACTTCTCTTTTTAATGATTTTCCAATACAAAAGTATGGTGCTAAACTGAGGATATTCCATGACCATCAGTACTTTTGAGAGGTATGATTATATGAATCTTTGATGTCAGAGGCCTACTACTTGATACAGGACACAGATAAGTCACATAAGTCTCTGCTGTCATATGTTAAAGTCATTTCTGTACAAATCGTCCAGCTTCTGTTTGCTTACATTACCAAGTAACAACAGGCAAGGATATGCCATTCATTTGTATTATTACACAATACATGCCAGGTTCAACACTTATGTTGTAAATCCAACAATTGCAACAGTTTTAGTTCACAGCTGACTCTGTCAGATGCTAGCAGCACAGAGCCATTACATGGGTAGCAAAAGGTTGTGAGCGTTGCCTGGTATCAATTTCACTATACATTTATGCGTAGAAGGAAGGTTTCAGCCCCTTAAGTGGTGAGTGAGTGCACTATGCATTGCCTCTTAGCCAATGCAAGTGTATATTGAGAATGCCTATGTCTGCCTACACCCTCAATCATTGCTGGTTCCCTCTCTGACTCCTCACCTGCTTGTTGCTGTGGTGATCTTGCCATTGGTGGTGGGATGTGTGCCCCTTCCACTTGTTGATCCTGTTGAAGCTGCTTTCTCAGGATGATGTTGTGCAACATGGCACATACACTGAATATTTTAGTACATGTACATGGACTGTACCGCAGCCCCCCCCCCCAGATATATCTAGGCACCGGAACTGCGACTTCAGCAGCCCAAACACACACTCAATGATATTTCTGGTTTGAGTGTATGCCTCATTATGGCATTCTTCAGTGGGTGTGTGGGCATATCTGTTGGTCATCATCAGCCATGGTTCTAGTGCATAACCTGCATCTCCCAGTAAATGACCCTGTGGGATATCCCCTGTAGTGAGCATCTGATATAGTTGGGACATGTGCCAGATATGTGAGTCATGATACCCATCTGGGTTGCCAGCACACATGTTGAAGATGATTCCCTTGGCTTTACACATGACTTGGTAGTTAATAGAGTAGAAACCCTTTCTGTTTATGTAGATCCTTCCCTGTTCCCAAGGTGGTGCCTTAATTTCTATATGCTTGCAATCTATGGCACCCAATACTTCAGGGTAGTGTGCTATAGGGTATATTTGTGGCCCTGTCCTCAGGAGTACAGGTAAAATATATGTGGTCACTGTAATGTTGGAGCACAGCATTCAGGAATTGATGGAGGATCCTGGATGCTGATGCCTGTGACACCCCCAAAATGTTCCCTGTTGGTCTATGAAAGATTCCTGTAGCTAAAATTCTAAGTGCTACACATATCTTTGTCTCCACTGGTATGGGTTCCCCTCGGTTTGTCCTGAGTCTCAGTTGAAGATGACAGAGGTTGTAGATTTCCTATAGTGTGTCTCTATCTACCCTGTAGCACTCTACAGTTTCCATGTCATGCAGATTGTGATAAGTTAACTGAGGTCTGAAAACTCTTTTACTTCTTGGTTGTGGTGTATTAGTAGCAGAAGCATAGACTTCAGCCTGTTGTGCATACACATGGATTAAAGCAACAGCAGCCCCTAACATTCTTCCTGTGTAGTCTCCTTTCTGTGGCTGTATTCCAATAGGTTTTGGAATTCACAGGAAAAAACAGCACTGAGTCTACACAATTGCTTTATAGCTTGTTGTATAGCTCTTCCATCTTGGATTGGTTGATTAGCATACAATTAAGCTGTAATTGCTATAATTAGCATGCTACTACCACATAGGCAGCAATCTACTTAACACCGAATGCATGATAAGAGACCGTGGGACCCAGGTGGACAGTAGTCTCTCCTTCTACATGGCACACCTCACCATAAAAGCGTTCTCATCCAGGAAAAAAGAGGTCATTGTTCCTCTCTACTCGTCACTCATTAGACCCATTATAGAATACAACGCCCCTTTTGGAATGTACCTCACAAGACATCTGCAGCAGCTGGAAAGGCCAGTACCTCACAAAGAGGATTACTGGCCTCAAACAAATGCCCTACACTGACCACCTCTAAAAACTCCAGCTTTACTCCGTAGCATATCGCCTACTCCGAGGTGATCTCTGCCTAACATATAAAGCTATGTCTAACCCAGAGCTGTTGGACATGCTACACCTAAAGAAATCCCAATCCCTTGAGCTACATGCTCTAGGGACCTAAACCTTGTCACCACAATAAACAGGACACACTGGAGGGATAGATTCCTGTCCCAGAGACTTCATATACTCTGGAACAAGCTACCCATCTATGTCAAGCAAAGTTCTTCATTAGCACTCTTCAACAAAAATCTTGATGAGTGGATGGGAAATAGGAAATACACCCCAGGGATCACTTCTGTGTCTCTGCTGGACAGTGGCACAGATAAATAACTTTATTGGGTGGCGTAAGCTATGGAACCTTGCTGGCTAGGCTTACGTAGGCCATTTGGGCTGATAGCCTAGTACCTACCTATGAACCTACAGTGTTTACCATGTTTGTGTGGTTATACACACCATGTAGAGCCACTTACTGAATCCAGAACAGTGCACTACAGTGTACATGTCACAGACGGACCATATAGGGGTTATTGAATCTGGCTGAATATTTTTATTTTTGACTTATTTGTTAACTGGGGTAAAACACTGATCCACAAGGACCTTTTTCAAACTCAGTTGGGGAACACCACTTTCTTAAATGACTTGCTCAAAGTAACACAATAGTTGAGAGAATCAAATCTTCCACCACAGGACACAGATTATTAGCAGCTCATGACCTTATTCTTCTGAGCTGTAACATGAACACAAGTGAACCTAAACACAAAAGCTCTGATTCTGATCTTATCCAGGTAAACAGGTTCCAGGTCTCTTTACCTGGAAAACTGTCTCTGGATAAATGTCTCATATCAGTGCTACTGCTCTGGGTCTCCATCCCCTCTTCTCTAAGGGTGACCCACTTTTTCTTATCTTTTCCAGACTTCTTGAGTTTTCCTCTTTGACTCTCTGATTCTGGCTACATAACCTCTTCTTTTATACACCTTTTCTAATATCTATACTTAATTTTTGATTTACCCTAAAGGGGTATCTTTTATACAAATAGCAAATGTAAGCAACATCATTAGAATTTCCACAAACCAGATAAATCTATACATATTACTGGTGAAAAACACCATGCTAGTTAAAATGTTAAAAGACTGATTCAAACATTTCATATTTACATTTTATGTATAGTCACCATATTTGAAAGTTTTTTTTTTTAATTAAATAAACATATGTTGAACATGTAAACACACACACACACACACGTGTGTGTGTGTATATATATATATATATATATATATATATATTTATATATATATATATATATATATATATATATATGTGTGTGTGTGTGTGTGTGTGTGTGTCCAGATGAAGTAATAACAACTCTTAACACAGTCTCGTGTAAGTCACTATTTCTGGCTTGCCCACAATCAGATCTGCTTTAATCGGATCATAAAAAAAAGAGATTTCCTGCTGAAATGATTTCTCATCGTCAAACACATATTCTTTCAGAGGAGATAAACTAATACATTACATCACTTTTTTTACTTTCTCCTTTTTTCATTCTGCTCATTAATTCTTTTTTTTCAAATTAAGGAAAAGAAAACAGAAATTATTTACAGAGTTATATACAGTTTCACAAATTGTCTAATCATGTCAATGCTTACGACTGTGTTATCCCCTTTTCTACAAACATGGAAAATGTAAAGAAAACAAAAATTTTACATTAAGTCAACAGGTGCAACATGTTTAGGTGTTCCTGACACTTAAAAATGCATCATACACTTTAGTTGACCTTTTCCATACAGTATATTCATTTTTAATATGCCTCTACTAACTTAATATACACCTCTAAAGAGACTGACCTCTATAAATTTATATCACAAGCAAAAGAGAGGGCTGCATCACTAATACTCAGATTTAGTACCTCAATTACATATTACTACCAATCTGAATACATTTCTTGAGACAACAGTACATTAGACAGTCACCTTCACCAGTACTATCTCATCCTATATATTGAGCTGTAGAACCTAATTTAACAACATGTACATCCTAAGGTACTTAATCAGAATAAGTGTGTTAGTTACAACCTTCCAACAGTACATCCATGATTCCAGAGCTTGAAAGTCCAGTCTGTTGACAGTGCAAACAGTGCATTGCATTTAATTTGGCTTCTACCAGATATATATCTAATGCCAAACTATAAAACATGATCTGACAAGCTCACCTTAAACAACTTTTCCACAGCAGAGACATTATACTGGACCACTAAAAAATGATCCCACATATCATGTTTTTTAAACAGCGAGTCTTCTGTTCAATATTTAAACAAATACTAATCATATTATCAAGATTTCCTTCCTTCTACACAACTGCACTGATCTAAGTCAACTACCTCCATGACAAAAGATACCAATGAAGAAGTTACTATTATCAAGAAAAGTTTATAATTGTGATTCAAAACAGAGATAGTTCTACAGGAGCCAGACAATCTGAGACTGGAACATGACAGGAGGGAAGGAAGATGTTCAGTGAAAGGGAGGAAGATGACAACTAACAAGGATGGAGAAGAAATGTTCTTAAGGTATTATGCAATAGCCGTCTGAATTGGAAAACAAAGATGAGAGAATTTCTTCACAGTCCTTGTCAACCTTATTCTTCTTCTTCCCCTTCATTGCACATCTTACTTCTCTCCAGTCATGTTCCAATGTCCTGCTGTAAGTAGCGCCCCCTCCCAAAGTACAGTATCTCTTGCAAATAATGACTGAATACAATCATATTTAGCACATGGTGGTATATAGGCAGAAATTGGTGGTTTCCTCCATACCTTATTTTCTACCAAATCAGGTAATCTTAAACCATCTTGTTCTTTGGGGAGAATCAACTTATGTCACTTAACTCTTACCCCTTTTCTCTCCCAAATAAATTACTTCAATGTTTTATTTATTACCATCCACAACTTCCTCTCTGATTGATAAAAGCATGCCTGACCTGTATAGAAAACTGAAGGGACTAAAAACATTTTCATTGCTTCTATATTACTATCCATAATCAAGAGCTTCCAGTTTCTCAAGTTTTGTATTATCTTTTTAGGCCTTTCCCACATATTGTTATATGTCATCACAGAATCTTTTTTAATACATACACCTAAATACTTCATCATGTACTCATCACTGCAGAACATTTCATGTGTGTATATTTACTTGATTGCTATAGCTTTTATTTTATCCTCATTCATGTTATATTCTGAAAAAGACCTGATACCGTCTCAAAATGTTCCAAATCAAAATGCCTTTTTTTGGATTTTTCCAACTACAAAATAATACAATCTGCGAATAAAGCTAACTTTTTTATTACAATATCATGTATATCCTTGAATTTGTGAGTCCCTTATTTTCTTTGCTAATGGCTCTAAATATAAATCAAATAACAAAAAGGAAAGAGAACAATCTCTGCCTTGTTCCTCTGTTCAAACATAGCTTGTCAGAAAGGAACCCTCCCCCCACCTTAATTCTTGTCCCTGACTTGCCTTCATACAGCCTCCCAATTAACCATATTACTCTATCAGGGAATGCAAATGCTGTCATTGCTCTACTCATAAACTCTCAGCTAACTCTATTGATTGCTTTCTCAGCATCAAGACCCATCAGTAATAACAGTGTTTTCTTACATTTTGCTTCACTCTCATCATTTTATTAATTTTGCCAAATGTTTGCCACTCCACAAAACCACATTGATCCATATCTATCAGTTTTAGGAACACCTTTACCATCTTCTTAGTACAGACACAAACACTTAAAAATGGTTTGCAAATGAAATGGGTCTACACGAAGCAGGATCAGAACGGTCTTTACCCTCTTGGGGTAATCCAGCCATGCCACAGCTTTCTGCCAAGATTCTGGTACTCCCCCCCCCCCACCCATTTAAAATGCTGTTAAACAAAACTGGCCAGATCTTTGTCACTTTCTTCCCTCCCAACATCCACAGAAATGCCATGTTTCTGGAGACTTCCTGTTGTACCACCAATTTTAGCTCATCTCTTCCTATCTTAGCTATTATATGCAAGTCTCATATTCCTCTAACCTTGGCATAATTAAGTCTTCCATAAATATTTCCATTTATACCTTTTCTTGTTTTCCACATTCCTTTGCTTTATACAGATTTTCATGAAATTTCTTAAACATCTGTAATACATCTATAGGATTTCTGGTTATTTTTCTTGTTAGGGGTTCCTCAAGTTTAGCAATAACCTTTTCTACTTTCTGTTGCCCAAGTTAATGTGCTAAAAGTTTTTGTGCTTTGGAGTTAACAAAAAATATTTCTAAACTCACACATATTATCCAGATACTCTCTTATTTTCCCTATACAGCTCTGCAGTTGTTCTTGTTCTGTGAGATTCCACTTATTCTGCAATACTGTTACCTTTGTCAACCATTGTAAATAATTCCTGTTACTTCTTTCCCATCTCTTTCACTGTTATTTCTACCCTAATTCTAAACTCAGTTTTTATTTTATCCCACTCAATAAGCTATTGTTTGAAGAAATTTCTATCTTCCCTAATAATTCCTGAATCATTTCCACTACCCATACCTTAAATTATAGTCTTTTAAAATGGTAAGTAGGAAAGTGCCGGTGTCTCATTTTTAGTTCATTACCCTGCATCTTTATCTTAGGTCTTAGGTCTTATTGGTACATGATCTGAAATATTTATTGGATGCGAGCGAAAGCTCTCAATTAAATATACATGCTCAAGTGAAATATAATTTCTATTCAAACTAGTGCACTTATTACCCTGGGAATAATGAGTAAATTCTGTCTGAGTTTCTGATACTCAGTTCACAACTTTCATACTATATATCTTCACATATTTCTTCATAAATCTAACCTCTTTTGTTAAACTTCCCATCTAGGACCCCCCTCATACATTCTCCCTATTGCAAATCAAGGTCAAGTCACCACCCATAAATGATATTCCCTGCTGAAAGCTGATTTAATTCCAAAATTATCTTAAGCTCCATAATAGTTTTTGGTAGAATATAAACATGTGCCAGCATAATCCTCCTCCCCTGCCAATAGCCCCTTATTTACTACATTTGTTTACTGGGAGGTCCACTGGGTCTAGGTGAGCCCATTTTCAGTGGAGGTCCGGTGAGAAAAGCTCCACGTACAAATTACAGGTGATACACATACAACAGAAATACAGAAATACAACTACAATTACATAAAGAGCTAGAAGGCAGTACAGTAACAATCATGGTCATGGGTTTAAAATAAATATGGGATAAAAGCACATTTCAGAGTTAATAGGCATTAAGCAATAAGTAGCTTGAATATGAATGGAATGGTTCATAGCAGAAATGACAGGTGAAGCAGTGAGCAGCTTGGGTAAAGAGTGTAAAGTTCAGGTTTAAGTCATTGTGTTACATATGTATTTAGCAAAAAGTAAGGACTATTTTATTTACCTTACTACCACAAATCTGTCATTAGTCATTTTTTCTTCTGTCAATACAGGAGCACCTCCAGCAGTCAGTATTACTCCCTCTTTTCTTTGCCCCTGATATTCTGCTGAATGTCCACCTTTTAATTTTTCTTTCTCAAATTAATAGGCTCTTTTCTATCCAGATGTTATTCCAGCAACATTGTTATTTGCAACCATGGATTTCTTAATATACTTTGATTCTGTTTGCTTTTTGTCAATACCTGTAAGTCTTTTTACATTTCATAACATGAACAGAGTAGCTACTATGACGGAAAGCTGATACACCAACTTATTATAGATGACAGTTCTTTTGAATGTGCATTCCCAGCTTTTGGCTTACATGCAGACACTAATCTTTGTCAGAATGACCTCTTATGCAGTTGCTTTTTCTCATTTCCATTTCAACCTATGTCACATTTTTCAAGACTTTTTGCTTCAATGAAAATACTCAAACAAAAAAATACATACATTTTCAGAACCATCCCCCATTGAACAAACAAAACTATGTATATTTTCAACAAAAGAAGTTTACCCCCTCCAAAAAGAAACAGTTGTCTAAACTGAAAGCTTGCCTGAGTGTTTTTTGAGAAAAAAATATAGTCAGTTAGCACAGTTCTGCCCCTGTTGTATACCTTTTTTTTTCTAGGCCTACATAATTCTGAAAGTATTTTTCCTTTCTTGTACCATGACACAAACTGGACCACTATAACTTCAGGTTTTCCCCGTAATTATTTCCAGCACAGTTGGCACCAGCTATACAAGTAATGTACATGCCATAATTATAGATTCTTTCATTCATGTCCATCTTGCTTTCTCCGACACTCTAAAAAGAACCAACTGGAATCCATTAAGAATTTTATCCCTTGATAATGCAGTTACTTACTTCAATACAACCTTCCTAGGCTTGCTTGACTCCTTTGCTCCATTAAGAACTAAACGCATAAATAGTAAATCCGTCCCTTGGCTAACTAGGAACACCCTAATTACTATGCGAAATCGTCAAAATGCCAGAAACCAGAAAACGAACAAGCGAAAAAGCTCCAGACCAACAGGAACACCAAGCCCAAGAGTTATTTCCTTAACGCGTTTTTATTAAATAGACAAATAAAAGTAGCGTTTTCGCCACAAACACAGTGTAGCTTCTTCAGAGGATTTTAAAACATACAGGAAATGAACTCCTTTTATACAGGAATTACAAATTACTTAATTAAAAAGCCCGCTCAAAAACCTCAATTGCTGGTGCAATTACACTTTAAAAGGGCAATCCAGATAATGAGTATAAGTGCTTTGCAAATGCAAAAAATCTTTTGTGCTGGTGCAATTACACTTTAAAAGGGTAATCCAGATAATGAGTATAAGTGCTTTGCAAATGCAAAAAATCTATGCGAAATCGTGATAAAGCCTGGAACCACTATCACAAAACAAAAACTTCCATTTCCTTTAATGAATACAAAATACTTCGCAACAAAGCAAAAAAACTCATTAACACCGACCGCAAAGCTTATTTTTCCACTCTCCAAAATAAAAAAAACAACAATAACCCCAAGAAATTCTGGGATGGCATCTCTTCCCTTCTAAGCCCAGGTAGAAAAGAAAACCTGTGCCCTGACCCAAATGCCTCAGACTCAGATCTAGCTACCCAATTTAACTCATTCTTTATTGACTCCATCTCTAAATTAACATCATCCTTTACCACAAAACTACCAGCAACCTCCTCAGAACCCCTTCCCTCAAAACTTCAATACCTTCCAATGTCCTCACTTCACCACAAACCCTATTCCCATCTCTACTATAAAAAAACTTCTTCAAAAACTAAAACCATGTTCTAATGCTCCCGATGAAATACCCTCCTTCTTCCTAAAAACTGCTGCAGAAGCCATAGCCTACCCTATCAGCATCCTAATAAATCAATCTATTTCTGAACGCCATGTTCCCCAGATTTGGAAAAAGGCCTACATTATTCCACTCCACAAAGGTGGCAATAATAATGACATCTCCAACTTCCGTCCCATCGCTATTCTATCCCCATCTCTAAAATTCTCGAAAAATGCTTCCACCTACAACTCCTACCCTATCTCATCAATAATAACCTACTAACTTCCACTCAGCATGGATTCCGTCCTGGCCATAGTGCTACCACAGATCTCCTCTCCTTCCTTGAAACTGTAAACAAGGCCCGTGACTCTGGTCTCATCATTTCCACCCTCCTCTTAGACCTCTCTAAAGCATTCAACACCATCTCTCATAACCTTCTTCTTACTAAGCTCTCTAAACTACACTTATCCCACTCCTCTATTAACTGGTTCACCAGCTATTTATCAGATAGGCAAACAAGCAGTCAAGTGGAGAAAAGCAATTTCCCCTTTCCAATTCACAACCACTGGTGTACCCAGAGACTCAATTCTCGGACCCCTTCTATTTAACATCTTCATCAATGACTTCCACCAGGCCATCCCTCACTCTAAACTTGTTCAATACGCAGACGATTCAACAATAATCTGCTCTTCCTCCTGCTCATCTACACTAATGAAACTTACCCAAGAAGCATTCTCTGCTACAGAACTATGGATGCTTCAGAATCATTTAGCACTAAATGCTAATAAGACTAAACTGATGTTATTTTCCCCTTCCAGAAGCATTACCCTAGATAAACACTCTTTCCTTATTACCAGTAAAGATAACAATTCTCTTGAAACTGTCTCTACTGCCAAACTCTTGGGTATCCTAATTGATGACCAACTAAAGTTTGACAACCATTTGCAGGCAAATATCAAAAAAACTCAAAAAAATTAGGCATGCTTTACCGCCATTACCAATTTATCTCTCCCCCCACCAGGCTCACTCTTACTAACACTTACCTAACCCCATCCCTACTATATGGAGCCTCTATCCTTACCAACCTACACTCCTCCCTCAAATCTAAACTCTCCTCCTGCTACTATAAGATTGCAAAATTCGCAACTGGCCACAGATCCAACACCCATCACTGTACCTCCCTACACCAACTGAAATGGCTTGAACTCCCCAATTATCTCATCTATACACAACTCATCCAAGCACATAAACTTATATTTAATGCCTCTCTCTGCCCCTTCCTCATCTCAACCTTTAAAATGCATCTTCCTAACAGATGCCTACGATCCAACCAACAAAATCTAATTGAACTGCATAAACCCTCCCACCCACCTGGCAAACATCTCCTTTCCTTCTGCCTCGCACGCCACTGGAACTCCCTCCCACCTCTCATCCGTACCACCAGTAGCCTCACTGTCTTTAAATCTCTTCTCCACTCTCACCTAACATCACTGTGGGAATGCTCTTGCTCTCATCCTACATAATATCTCTATCTATGATCCCTCCCTACCTCAAACACTTCTGTTGACACCTTCTTAGTAACTGTCTCTCTTTATTCCTCCTTAAAACATTTATATTGGGGTACTTTGCACTACCTTTTACAACTGAACAAACTCAATTATTAACACTGTGATTCTTTTTCTACCCTGACATTGACTATTCCTAAAATTGTAATACTTTTCTACTCTGACATTTAACATTGGGATATTGCATCTACCCTGCTATTGATCATTGCTACAACTCTGATACTTTATCTACTCTGACATTTTATTTTCTAAATTCTCTTAACCTCTGCATCAGTATCTAGTTGATTCACAGTTATGTCTTCTTAGTACTCTGTGTAACTTAGAATTATTTTTTAATATTTTTTGTAACACTGTAATTATAACTAGTTGTATTTTTTTTTGTAATACTGTTATTATAACTAGTTGTATCTTTGGAGCTTTTCTCCCCAGGACTCCATTGAAAACGGGCTCCTCAAGGCCCAATGGACCACCCTGGTAAACAAACTGCAAATAAATAAATAAATAAATAAATAAATAAATCTGAAACAATGTGTGGATTCTGAAGCTGCTTGTCAGATCCGACTTGGCAGCATTAGGGCTCCAGCCTTAAGGCCCTTTTAGAATGTTCCCTCCCATAATGCAACACTTCCTGCCTAAATGATAATAAAACCTGACTAGGACCACCAAGCCCTTCAGGCCTTCTAAAGAGAAGGAAGGAGGGAGGGTTGTCATATCAGACTGACATGAATAAAAGGATCTATCAATATGGTAAGTACATAACTTTCATATCCTATTCATTCAGTCCCATCCAATCTAACCTGTGATCCAGAATTTGAAGATACCAGATATCCAGGGTGGATCATGATAGGAGACCCTTCAGGACAGAAGCACCAAATGATGCTCCAGCCCAAGAAATGCAGGCCAACTTATAATGATTGATGAAGGTAAGCATGGAAGACCAGGTGGCAGCCTTGCAAATATCACCTATCAAAGAACTCCTGAAGAATGCAATAGAAGCCACTATAGCTCTGGTGGTATGAACTCTAGGTCTGATTGGCAAAGGTTTGTTCTGAGCAGAATAAATGAAGGAGGTACAATCTGACAGTCACCAGGAGAGGGGTGCCTTAGAAACTTTTTGCTCTAACTTGTTTGGAACAAAGGAGAGAAATAGTTGTGAATCCTTTTTAAAGGATTTGGTTCTGTGAAGATAAAAGAACAATTGTCTATGTACATATAATGTATGAAGAATGTACTCTCCCTTGTTGGAATGATTAGGAAAGAAGACTGGTAGCTGAATCAGTTGTGATATGTGTGATAAACTGAGAGGTGCCATCCCAGCTAGACAGAAATTTGTAAATAATTCTATGTCATTTGTAAATATTGATATGATCCACAGGCTTGCTTCACAAATGTAAGAAAACTGTGTTGTGTGCTGAGCTTCAAGATTGTAACCACAGTGCACCCTGCTGGAAAACAGCAGAAATGTGTATAAACTCTATGCCTATGTAATGTATGTTTTATGGTAGAAATTGGGACATATAGAGTTAACTTGCAAACTCTAAGAAAATAAGCTGATAAGTAAAGAATTTTATGACTATGTTATCTCAAGCTAAGAGACAGGATGTCTAGGCTAGGAGTTTCTTTCTCTTGTCTTAAGACAGAGATAATTACTAGGTTTCGCATGTAAAGTGTCTTTTATTGCTCTGTGACTTCCTGACTTCTGAAGATCACAAAGAAATGTTACATTTTACATTATATTAGCCTGGGAACTTAAGCAGGAGGTGACAAGAATGATGTAATCTGAAATGATTCAGCAGTAATGTGTATTATCAATTTAAGAGCTATCTGAGAGAGAAAGACAGTGCATTTTGTATTTTGTTCTAAATCTGACAACAACTCACCAGCACTTGCCTTACTCTGCTCTGTAAGACTTAGATCTTAGTATTTCTCTTAGAGATAGATAGGAATATAGCAAGATTAGTGTAGATGTTTTCTATATTTATGTGAGACTGTCCTACTGTGTTATTTTAAAGCATTTCCTGTGATTTCTGAACTTTCTATTGTCACTGTGTTGAGTTAATAAGTATTGTCTTGTGCTTTTATTATTTATTATTAAATATATTTAAACCTTTGAATTGTGGCTGATTTTGTGTAGAGATAAATTAAGCTCTTCGAGTACTTGCATGTGTTTGGTGACAGTGTACAAGCCACTCCAATAGCCTTAGCCCTGGGTCACACTTAGTATTTGGATAACAATAACATTACACAGTAGAATTGGTCACCCTTTGGGAAGGGCCTTATTAGTAGCTGATAAGTAGTGATTGGTGGCAGTGATTTCTACCTTATATTCTGGGCAGAAGGGGGTATAGCTAGTGAACCTGTGCCAGCCTTCCCATGGAGTGTCTGTGTGTTTGTATATAAATCATATCTCAAAGTGTCTGTATGTCAGCTACTTGGGCAGGGACATGAAGCACTGATTGGACAGAGAGGGTGCTGGAGGTTTTGACTTGACCACTTGGCTGAGACCTTAACCCTATAGCTGTGCCAGTGGGGAGTCTTATTGGGGATCTGGAGAGAGAGGGAGAAACCAGCCCCAGACTGACAGTGATCTCTGCGTGCTCTTAAGGGAAATTGTACTTTACTGTGTGTGTACTGGTTATCTTCCCAGTGTGCACATCCCTCACTGGTGTTAGTGGTGAGGATTGAGGCTCCCTGATTACTGGCCCAGTGCACGGACATCACAATATGTTTGACTCAGAAGCCACTTTGGGATGGAAAGATGAATTACTTCTAAGTGATACCCTGTCTTTGTGGAACACTAGATATTATCACAATGCCTGAAGCTCCAAAAGACGATCAGAAGTGATAGCTATCAAAATGATAGTCTTCCAGGAAAGAAATTTCATTGCAACAGAAGAAGGTGGTTCAAAGGGCGGTTTAGTCAGAGCCTGTTAGACCAAATTCAGATCCTAAGGAAAACCAGTTTTCTGATGGGAGATCTAAGCAAAAAACTTCAACTGAGGAAGGCTTTACAGCATTTATGAGAAGGTAGTAAGCATTCCTGGAAGCCCACATGAAACTCAAAGATTAGTTTAATAGTGGAAAGGCTAGAAACACGATCATATACATTTGCCAAAAAATGAAAGCCATCTGAAACCAGGGCTGAAACAGGGTTAATATTCTGAGAGGTGGCACATAAAACAAACCTCTCCCCCCCAAAGGACCAATCACAGTACCAGTAGATTGCCAGGCACCCATTATTACTGTTGCACAGGTTAAAACAGTGCTGTCCAAGGCCAAGAATACAGCTTCTATGGGACCTGACAATAATCCTGGCTGTGTTCTACATGAATTACAGAGTGAACTGGCACCTCACCTGTGTGCCCTGTTCAATCACAGCCTCACCTCAGGCTTTGTCCCTACCGAATGGCACACTGCTATAGTCATCCCTCTCCACAAAGGAAGGGCGACTACAGACTCTGGGAAATATCACCTCATTAGTCTGACAAGTCTGATATGCAAAGCTATGGAAAGCAACATCATGGACCTAATAAAAAGGGATAGAGGGAATCTCCAAACTCTGGATCCCACACAGTTTGGTTTTTGTGTAGGGTAGATCATGCCTGCTCAACTTGGTTCACTTCTTTGAGACAGTCACCAGAGCTGTGGATGAAGGCAAGGTGGTTTATACAGCCTACCTTGATCTGGCCTAGGCCTTTGATACCATTCCCCACTCAGGAATCATAGAAAAACTCACTAAGCTAGGCATCAACCCCTATATTACTAGGTGGGTTGCAAACTGGCTCACAGATAGAACCCACAGTGTGAAAGTAGCTAACTCCAACTCAGACTGCAGACCAGTCATGAGTGGTGTCCCAGAGGGATTAGTCCTGGGTCCTCTCCTGTTTGGTATCTACTTCTCAGAAGTCCAGTCCAAAGTGAAGGGACTCTGGCTGACAAAGTTCGCAGACAATTGCAAGTTGGGAGCCATTATTAACTCCCCAAGTGATGTCGACATCCCACAGAAAGGCCTCACTGAGACCAACGACTGGTGTCAAAACCATGGTCTTAAGCTCAATGCCAAAAAATGTGTCGTCATCCCCTTTGGGAAAAACCCAGTTCCCATGAACTACCACATCGATGGTAGTCCACTGAACACAGAAGGTGTTATAAGAGATCTGGGAACACAGGTTGACAGCAACCTGTCTTTTGACCACCACACTGCCACTGTGGTCAGAAAGTCCTTCTATGTGGCACATTACTAAGGGTCTTGTATCCAGGAAGAAAGAGGTCATTGCCTCCCTCTACTCTTCACTCATTAGGCCAATCATCAAGTACAATGCCCCATTTGACATGTACCTCACCAGACACCTAAAACAACTGGACAGGCTGCAAAAGTACCTCACAAAGAGGATCCTAGGCCTTAAATACTTGTCCTGTATGGACAGACGCACAAAACTCTAACTATTCTTTGTTTCACATCATCTGCTTAGAGGCGATCTCTGCTTGACTTACAAAGCCATGTCTGACCCAGCTCTGTTAGAAATGCTACAGCCAAAGAAATCCCAATCCCTCCGCACCATACGCTCCAGACACCTCAACCTCATTGCCACACTCAACAGAATGTGCTGGAGGGACAGGTTCATAACCCAGAGACTGCCCATGCTATGGAAAAGACTTCCCATACATGTCAAACAGAGCACCTCACTAGCCCTCTTCAAGAAAAATCTTGATGAGTGGATGGGAAATAGAAAATTCACCCAGGGGATCACTCCAGTGGCTCTACTCGTCAGAGGAACTGGAAACAAAGGTTGGGTGGCATGATGCCAGGGTAATCCTATGGGCTAGGCTTGTAAAGGCTTTAAGGCCATTAGCCTAGCACATACCTATGAACCATTTACAGTGGTAAGTTCTGTGGGTAGACTTTTTATGGGAGGCTATTAAATTTCTTATGGCCTCTGAAGAAAGGGACTTGTCACTGGCCATTATTGGAATTTATTAGTTTCATATTGTGAAAGTCCGGGTGAGGCTTCCTGGAATGGTGTGAAATTAGATCTTGCACTGAATCCAAAACCTAGGGTGGTTCCCTGAGATGAGATCTCAAAAGAAGGAGAAAACAAATCTGTTTGGGCCAAAAGGGGGACTCTAAGGATAACAGTGGCCTTGCACTTTGTACTTTCTATACAAATCTGGGGATTAGGGGCAGGGTGGGTAGGCATAAAGGAGCCCAGGAGGTCATTGTTAAGCTACATCATCTCCCTATGGCTGTCCCTGGAGGATCAATGCAAAGTATCTGCTGCACTTGCTGTTGTAATGGGGTAGGGCAAAAAGACAGCAGTAGGGAATGCCCCATCAACTGAAGATACAGTTGGCTATCAGTGGAATGAAGAATCACTCATGAGGCATGAAAAAAAGATCTGCTGAGTCTGTCCACTAGGTATCTGAGTATTCCCAGGATGTATGTTGCTATGATAAAATGGTGCAAGGACATTGCCCATTGCCAAACCTTCATGGATTCCCAGCATAAAAGGTCAGATTTGGTTCCTCCCTGTTAGTTGATATACCAAACTAGTGTCATGTTGATCATCTGGATATAAATCACACCCAAAGGAAGACAGTCTTGTAGTTCCAGCAACACAAGGAGGACTGCCCTCAACTCTATTAAGTGAATGTTGGCCTCATGTCCATCCATAGGCCTTGCACTATCCTCCCATTTTAATGTCTGCCCATCCTAGGGAGGAGGCATCAATGGTCACAATGGCCACTTTAGAAGGTGGAAGAAAGGGCCTGCAGGAACAGATCACTGGGAAATGTAATCACCACCTCAAATATTTCTTGCATGAGTTGGTTATAATGATAGGTTTGGAAAGAAAGTGAATGCATTGTGATCACTGTTACATAAGAAGCCATTACAGAATCCTGATATTAAAGCATGCAATGTGAACCATTAGAATTGATGATGCCATCAAACCCAATACCCTGAAAATGAAGGCTGGAGTAGGAAAGGGTTTGTGAAGTAATGTCTGTACTATTGCCTTCAAATTTTGAATCTTGTCTGTTGGAATAAAGACTATGGACCAATTAGTGTCTAGCTGACATCCTATAAATGTGATCTTCTGAAATGGTTGAAATTTAATTTCTGCAGATTTACAGAGATTCCTAAGAACTGGCATATCTTAATAAAGTAGCCCCTGGCTACTGAAATAGACTTAGTCAGGGTTGAGCAGCTAGGAGCCAGTCATTCAGATGGGGGAAGAGGTTGTATCCCTGTGGACATAGATGAGCTGCTATGACAGTCATGCATTTAGTGAACACCCTGGGGCTGTGATGAGACTAAATGTCAAGATTCAGAACTGATAATGGATGGCTCCTATATGAAAGTGAAGAAACCCCTAGACTATTTTGCAATCTTGATATGAATGCAAACATCTTGGATGTCCAATTAGCACATCTAGTTTTCCTGCTGACTTGGCCTGACTAGTGGGACATCTGGCAGTTGCTTTTTGGCCTGGGGTGCCAGGAAGAATGGCATAGAATAGCATCTGTATATTATCACTCTGATCTATTTGTCCTGGATGATGGCCTGCCACCCTGCTAGGCAGAGGGAGTGATGATTCCCCAACTGCCTACAGAGTGGAGCAGACAGACCTTCAGAGATGCTGAAGTCATCTGTCAGAGAAAGGCCTGATTATGTGGACCTCTTCAGCCTCTGGACCTGCATCCATTGAAGAGGCCACCCTTGCTATGACTGCCCCTGTAACAATATGAGTCAAACTGCTGACATTTAGACTTCCTAAATCAGAGTGAATGAGGCTCCCTTTAGTTTCTGCCATATGATTTCTGGGAAATGTCAAACTTAACTTCAACATCAGAATGAGTCTTTCCATCCTAGTCACATCTCTACGTCCTTTCCTTCACCAATAAGCCAAACAAGGAGGGACGTTTAAAGAGGGCATAGATGAAGGATGATTTGAAGTGGTCTGCAAAGTTGGAACCATATGAGGAGTCTTATTGCCACACTGGTTCCATTTGCCCTAGCTGCTCCATCCACCACAGTATGCAAAGGCACATGAAGAAGTTGGTGATGCTGTATATGGTCATCAAGGCTGTCTCCAATTGTTTCCTTGACTCCAACAACAGGGGACCTTTCAAAGTAGATAGGGCTTATTGAGTAAAATCTCTCTGAAACTGATTCACATACATGACATAGTTCAGAACTTAATGAAAAAGTGACTGAAGCATGTGCCTGCATTCCCAGTTTATCCATCACCCTTGACTCCTTGTTTGGGGGATGAATAGAGGCCAAGTCTTTGGACAGTGTTCTCTTGGTATCCACTCTCACAATGATGGAATCAACTGAGGAAGACTTTTTTCCAAATCTGCTTGCTTTTAGGGGGGAGGGGGAACTATTTTGTTAGGATTTCGAAGGGCTGCTTCACAGGTATCAGATTCCTGCCATGACCTGATAACTGCTAAGTCTATCAACTTGTTAGCCAGAGGCACCACCCAGGAAGTAGATGGGGCTGAGCCATAAACTTCAAAAAGTACTATCTCATCTTGAGAGAGAGGGTCAATGGGCCAAGATCCCCTCTGATGTATGAACTGTAAAATCTCATTAAATGAGGCATCTTTGTGAGGGACTATTAGGATCCATCTCTGTCTCCAAGTTGGTAACCAATGTCAGGGACTCCAGTTGGGAGTTTCTAGTGTTTGCTCTTGCATGCCCTCTTTTTGGGGACATCATGACAGCCTTGATGAAGGAATTGGAATAGACACCTGAAAAGGTGAGGTCTCAAAACCATCAGTGGAGTCATATGTGACAATTCCAAGGATGGTGCTGAAGTACTGACCTTGAGTATCAGACTGCACTGGCACCAAAAAGATCAGAGTTGAATGCATTGGATTCATAACCCCAATCCAAGTCTAGTAGTGAGGTACTTTTAAAACCTGAAGGATACAAAGGAAGGTCAGGACTGGGAGTTTTGATCTGTCTTTTCTAAAGGCCCTTGGTTCTTAGGCAAATCCTGCACTAAAATCAGAACCAGTGGCTCAGGATCTGGATGTGGGGTGTAGGTAGGAGTACATGCCATGATTATGTTGAACCTCTGGGTTTTCAGTGTTAAGGATGGACCTGGAGAATCTGATGGCCTCTTCCTTGTTTCTAACTCTTTCCTGCCTTGAGCTTTTCTCCAGTGATTTCTTAAATTTTGCAGACTCTGGATCAGCAGCAAAAGTTCCTTTAAGATCAGTTTGTTTGTTTTACTGGTCAAGGCTTTATGCCCAACACGGGTACAAATTTCACAGTCTACAGATAAATGTAACACTCCCCCCAACACACCAAACAAAGGTCATGTGTGTTTGGGGGTAATCTTGTGTCTGCAAAGTGAGCACTTCTTAAAGCTGCTCTGCTTTTCTTTGTACAACTCTAAAGTTTAAGAGCAAATAACCTCATACTGTACAAATACAAATCGTTTTTAAGAAAGATAGCTGATCAGCACACAAGCAAACACTCCACTAAGTAAACTTAACTAGATAAGTTACTGAAACACTATATAGCTTTAATATTTAGAGAGACTTCTATAGATATCTATCTATCTATTAAAGCTACCTAACTATGTAAACTATCTACCTATTACACTGTTCATACTCTTAAGAATGGTAGGAGGGAGTCAACAGCAGGAAAATACACTGTAACAGAATGGGATAATATGAAAAAAGGAAACAAATTTAAGCAGTATCTAGAGAGTTTTTTTTGATATTAAAGAAAAAGAAGTTATGTACTCACCATAACATTCCATGTTTGTTGTCCATCTCGCCCTTCATTCTTAAATATCAACTCAGCCGATTACAAAGCTCGAAGTCTCTAAGTTGGCTCATGGCAAGGTAGGTATCCCATAATGCACTAGTAAGAATCCCCAGATCTTGTTTGCTGATGTCTGTAAAAGTGATATAAAGTATTTCCACAAGGAAAAACAAAGATGAAAGGTCTCCAACCCTAAGGAAGGTAGACATTATCTTGTCTCCAGATCCTCCAAGGATGGGGTAGGTGGGTGGGTTTGTAAGAATGAAGGGTGAGATGGACTACAAACATTGAACGTTATGGTGAGTACATAACTTTATGTTCTGTAGTCCTATCTCGCCTTCACGCTTACATATGGGACAGCATCCCTAGCACCTTTTTCTCAGCTGGGTCATGGGAATATACTCCTAAGAACCATGGAGCCAAAGGAGGTTCTACCCCTGGAGGCCAAGTCCAATTTGTAATGAGTAATAAAGGTATGAGGGGTAGCCCAAGTTGCTGCTGCACATATACTGCCCATTGGAATTCTGGCTTGAAAAGCTGCAGATGTGGATATAGATCTGGTGGAATGAGCTTTAATTTTAAATGGGAGTTCTTTGCCACTAGAAGAGTAAATAAAAATATGCAATTTGAAATCCAGTTCGATAATGTTAGCTTGGAGACTGACATTCTTTTTCCCGTCTCCGAAAAAGATATAAATAATTGGTCTGATCTTCTGAACTCTTGTGTTCTATGTAGATAGAACTTTAATGTCTGTGTATATCAAGCTGATGAAACTTATATTCCGCTTTGTTTGTATGATTTGGAAAAAGGACTGGCAGATCAATAGTTTGATTAATATTTGATTGTAAACAAATCTTGGGGATGAAGGAAGGGTTAGTGCGAAGGGAAACTATGTTTCTGTGAAATATCAAATAAGGAGGTTTGACTGAGAGTGCTTGCAGCTCTGACACTCTTCTGGCAGATGTAATGGCTACCAGAAAAATGGTCTTCCATGGTAGGAACTTTAAATCACATGTATGTGAAGGTTCAAAGGACGGTGAGGTAAGTTTTGAAAGAACAAAATTTAAATCCCAGGGAGATATAGGTTCTTGAAAATGAGGCCTTAGTAAGGTAGTGCCTTTTAAAAACGATTTACACAATCTATGAGCCATAAGATTAGGTTCATGTTGTCCCAAATGAAAACTGGAGATAGCTGCTAATTGAACTTTGATTGTAGTAGCAGCAGCTGATCCCTGATAAATAAGTTTGGTTAGAAATTCTAACACTAAAGGGATGGAGGCTGTGTATGGATCTATGTTCCTAGCTTGTGCCCAGAGAGAAAATATTTTCAATTTGCTAGCTTACAATTTTCTCGTAAAAGGTTTATGAGAAGATGACAGGATATGTGTAACCACAGGGGAGAAATCATGAAGCCTGACTAGGGATGGAAGTGGAGCAGCCATGCTGTCAAGTTGAGGGTGTGGAGACAGGGATGGAATGTGCCTGACATATGTGTCAGAAGGTCTGGCACTGTGTCCAGAGTCCATGGATCATCCAGAAGATGAGGACCTAGAAAGGGGAACCAAATCTGATGAGGGCAGTAAGGAGTTTTGAGAATCATTCTGCTTCCCAAAGTCTTTGCTTTCTGGATCACTTTCGATATTAGCGGAAAGGGAGGAAAAGCATAAAGAAGTCCCGAGGGCTAATTGTAGACAAGTGCATCTCTCGGTGTCTTCCCCAGGGGGGATAAGAGTGAAGTAACTGCTGCATTTGGTGTTCACTGGGGGTGGCAAACAGATTTCAGCAAGGCTGTCCTCATTTGTGAAAAATCTGTTCCGTGACTTTCTGATTCAGAGACCACTCGTGAGGCATCAAGATTGCTCTGCTGAGCTTGTTGGCTATCACATTGGTTCTGCCCGGGATATGCATTGCAACTAGAAAGCGTTGAGAAGATATCGCCCACTGCCAAACATGTAGAGCCTCTCGACATAGGGGGTAGGATCTGGTTCCCCTTGTTTGTTTATATACCATACCACTGACATATTGTCTGACTGGATTGCTATTGTCCCTAGAGGAAGAAAGTTGTGAAGTGCTTGCACTGCTCTCATCTCTAGAACATTGCTATGCAAGTAAGCCTCATGTTCTTGCCATGTGCCTTGGACTGCCCTTCCTAGATAATGCCCCTGCACTCTATCTGGGAGGCATCCATGGTCACAGTAGCAACGGGTTGGCGAGGAATGAATGGTCTCCCTATCGTTAGTTGATTGGACTGGATCCACCAACAAAGGTCCTTTTTGCAAGATTCTGTTATTAAAATGGGATGAGACAGAAACAGTTGCTGAAGAGACCACTGGGAAAATAGTAGCCATTGTAGAATTCCATATGTAGTCTAGCTAGCAGAACTAGAGTTATAGTAGAGGCCATGGTTCCTAGAAGTTTGAGCACTGTCTTCGCTTTGACCTTGTGTTGGAGAAGCAGGCTGTATAGTTGTTGTCTTAGATTTTGCACTCTGTCTGAAGGAAGGCGAGCCATCATTGCATCTGTGTCTATTTCTGCGCCTATAAAAGTCACATATTGAGAGGGCGACAAGACATACTTTTCCCAATTTATAGTAATGCCTAGCTGAGTGCAGACTCAGAGGGTTGAATCCCTGGTTTGTAGAAGTAGGTGCCTGGTGGTGGCAGTCAAGAGCCAGTCGTCCAGGTATGGAAACACTTGGAATCCAAGATGTCCCAAGTGAGCCATTACTACCGCCATGCATTTGGTGAACACCCTGGGGGCTGTGGTGAGACCAAAGGGCAGAGCACGAAATTGGTAACGACTGGCTCCCAGCTGGAAGCGTAAATGACTCCTTGATGCTCTGTCCATTTTTATGTGTTAGTATGCATCTTGGAGGCCTATGGTGCACATCCAATTGTCTTTCCCTAACAGAGGAAATATAGACTGCAGTGTTACCATTTGGAACTTGGACTTCTTCACTGATTCATTTAACTTGCTGAAGTCCAAGATGGGCCTCCAGTTCCCTGTTTGTTTTGGCACTAAAAAGAATCTGGAGTAAGTTCCGCATCCTATCTGGTCTGCAGGAATGGTTTGGATGACTTTCTTTTGAAGCAACTTTTGGACTTCTATAGTTGCTTAATCCCTGTGATTGGGTGGAACATCTGGAATTCTCTTGGTTAGATAAGGTGGGAAAGAGAAGGGTATGGAATATCCTCTGGAAATTATTCTTTGTACCCACTTGTCTTGTGGGATGTCATGCCAGGCTTCTGGGTACAAAGATAAGCGACCCCCAACTGGTTCCAGAGAAGTGCAGTCAGGCTCAACTTCAGGAATGCTGACAGGGACGTCCATGAAAGGAATCTCAGTCACCCTGGTTTTGGGGACCCCCCTGCATCTAGGGTGATGTCTACCACTATTTCCTCCTCCTCTGCCTGTGGAGAAGGAATCACCTTGTGCATCTGGGAAACATCTCTGAGATTTCTTGAACCATATTTTTCCGCCTCTCTGACCTTTAGGGTATGGTCTAGAAGGGACAGAAAAATGTACTCCCATGGCAGAGAGAGTCTTCTCTTTCTGCTTGCATCTGCTGAGTGTGTCTTTTACCTTTGGTCCAAACAGAGAAGAACCGTCAAAGGGGGCATTGGTAAATGTAGATTTTAAGGGCTCTGCAAAGTTACATAAGTGCATCCAAGAGTGTCTCCTAAGGGAAACTCCTGAACCCACTGCCCTGCTCACTCCATTTGCTGCATAAGATATCAGCCTCATGGAGGAGTTAACAATAGAGTTTAAGGTGGACTACTGAGCAGTAACCTTCTCAGGGACTCCTTCAGTTAAAGTACCTTGGAGAGTGTCTCCTAGCTCTTTTAGGAGATCTCTTTGAAGCCTAGTGAAATGGGTGAGGTAATTCAGTGATCTGAGTGTAAAAGCCACTGAAGAAAAAATACACTTCCCGTATCTGTCCATCATTCGAGACTCTTTGTTCAGTGGGTGGACAGATGAGGAAGTTTCTGCTAGCTCCTTCTTTGTGGCTGCTGCCACCACCATGGCATCTACAGGCACACCTTTGGTCAGAAACTCTTTTTCCCTAAGAGCTGAAAGAAATTTGTTCAGCCTTCTGGGGACTGGTTCCATGGCATCAGGAATTTCCCACACCTTTTGACTCACCAAATCTAACAGCTCATCGAAAGGTGGAGACACCCAAGAGAGTGAAGGTTGAGACCTGAAAGCCTTCAGGTACACTGACTCATCAGAAAGGGTGGTGGTGGGCCAGCAGCCTCTTTGTTTCAGGATCTCTAGGATATCCACGAAGGAGATATCATCAGAAGATGACCTAGGGGATTCTTCTGACTCTTTTAGGTCAGTGTCAGGGGTGATGGACTCATCAGGGGAGTCTACGTGCTTCCTCTTGCAAGTTCTCTTCTGAGGAGGCTCCTCAGAAGGGCATTCTGGGAGGTCACGGAAGACTGGGGGCCACCCAAGGGGGGCTCATGAGGCTGTGGGACTCTGCTGTCAAGAGAGAGAGAGATGGTGCTGAGACAGAGGTCGGAGCTTGAGGGGGAAGAGCATCAGTACCCTTATGTAGAGTTGAAGATCTAGACAGCACGCTCCTCATCAACTTGAAGGCAGATCTCTCCAGCTCCAAGGACACCACCGGTTTCAAGGAAGCAGAAGTAGCCCCTGGCTCCAGAGCGATCAGCTCCGAGACAGATGGAGGATCTGAGCTCAAACGAGCCGATGCACCAAGAGGTAGGCTCGGAACCAAAGAAATTTGGGTCCTAGCATCCCCATTGGGGATGACTGCTGAGCTTTGGCTCCTAGACAAAAGGGACAGAACCGAGGGTGTCAGAGCAAAATCGGCTCTGAGACAGACAGTTGGGGTGCTGAACCGACGGTTCCACAACAAATGGCACCAATAGCTCTGGCTCTGAAAAACCAGCATGGCTCAGAGGAGGAACAGAAGCATGTAAAATGGCCTTAGATGGCTCCAGAACCGATTGGGTCAGAGCCGACAACAAATTTGCTAGTGCCGACGACTTCAAAAGTCTAAGCACCACCGTCTCGACATCCTCCTCAGAAAAACTCCTGGAGGATCTGGAAGACAAGGTAGGCGATCGAGATCTCTGCAAAATCAGAGAGCTGAGTGTCTGGGATACCGATAATAAATCTCTTGACCAGCTCTAAAAAACCTGGGGCTGAAACTGGAAGGTCTATGTCAATATCCTCAACCAGCTCTGGAAGGCATAGGAGCTGAAGAAGTAGCAGGTTTGTCAATTTTCTCTGGAGGTCCTGATTTAGCAGTCGGTGTAGGAGACTGTCTTTTCACCAACTTGACTTTCTCTTTTTTAGAAAAGGGAGGCCTGGAGTGAGAAGAGGAAGAGCTAGCTAAATCTTCCTCAAAGGAAGGTTTAAGGAGACCTTTCAAAATGAGTTTGTTCTTCCTTTCCTGGAGAACCCGGGAACTAAAAGAATGGCAAAAAGTACATGTCTCCTGTAGATGTATGGCTCCCAAGCAATAAACACAAATACTATGCCCATCAGTCAGGGACATTTTTTGTGAACATTTTAGGCATTTCTTGAAACCCGAAGGTTTATGATCTTTAGTTTCCTTAGACATACTACCACAATAACAATCACAGACTATAAGAAGAGAGGACAAGGTCCTCTAACTTAAACGGGCCTAGCCCTGAACAGAGGGGTAGGTGAGACAGAAAATAAACAAGCAACAGACAAAGGCTAGAATAGGTCCTAACCAAAAAACAGACCTATGCCTAAAAAGGATTAGCAATAACTAGCACACAGAAAAAATGAAGGGATACCACTAAGGTAGGCCTGCGGAAGTGACAGCCAACAACTAAGAACAACAATTTGCAATAAAAGTTCAAAAACACACTAACTACTACAAGTTAACAAGAGTAAGCTATCAATATTAAACTATTATAGTCAAAAAAGATCACTATAAAATATGTGAATAAGAAAAGATTCCAACTTAGCCACGGCCAAGAAAGAGAACACTTCTGAACTCGTAAATGCGGCAAATGAGATCTGGGGAGTCTTACTAGTGCATTATGGGATACCTACCTTGCCCCAAACCATTAAGAGACTTCAAGCTTTGTAATCAGCTCCGAAAGCATATGTAAGAATGAAGGCGAGATAGGACTACAGAACATAAAATATTTAGATGATGACACAGATCTATACACTGGAGAATAATGATGAAAAATATATTGAGGTGGAGCACTTAGCTGAGGAATGGAGATCCCCATCTTATCACTGTGGCAGCAAATGAGATCTAAGGTGACTAGAGGAAGTGGTGTTTTATGGGAGGGAAAATTCTTAAAGTGGCTTCAGGCTGGAGCACTAATGCTGCAGAGTTGGATCTGACAAGCATCTCAGGGACCCACATAAGTTGGATTGGATGGAATGAATGACTAAGATCTTTTATTTTTCAACTCCTCATTTGCAATGAAAAATATCATGGTAGCCATGAAAAGCTCAGATTTTTCAGTGGTCCCTCTCCATCTGTTTCAAACATATTTAAAATATAACAGCAAGTTATCATAACTCACGCAAACAATTTCCAATGAGTTCACCACATTCATATTCCATACGGTCAAAGAACTATTTTCATGATCATCACTATCAAGTAGGCTAATAGCTACAGGATGTAATGGGCTTTCAGATTAGTCACCTAGTATCTTCTTTTTCTCCATTATTTCCAAATATTTCCATTACATCCTCTATCCAACAAAATAAGCAAGCCAAAGAATTACTGTATATTCACTTTCATGAACTTAAACCTCAGTTTAATCCAGCTCAGTTGGTGTAGAGGGATAAAACCCTGACTACAACCAAAGTGAGCAAAGGTCAATAAATATCTATGGTATATGGTGGACCTGACACAGGTGAGGAAAAAAGTGAAATAGTTTACCAGCTCTCCTCTCCATGGGAGTGGGTTATGGGAGTGCATGCAGGAAGCACACACTGCCATGGTCAAATCCCTTGTGGAGGCTGGAGATTCTAATGAAGTGATGATTTCATTGAGGCATGTCTTTCCTGAGGTGTTACATCATTTGCAGAAGTGAATGACATCCCCCTTGCTGATGCACTGGGCATGCATTGGGGCTAAGGCCATATGGAAAAACTGGATGGCTTCCTAAATGATGGCATGGGTAGGTCAGTCAGTCAGCTCTCACCCTGATGTATGGAGAATGAATGGGCCAGGTGGCTGAAAGGATCTGATGATTGGCTTTCCAACCACCCCCTTAAAATCTCAACGTATTCCTAAAAATATGCTATTAACAGGAGTGAATAAAGAAGGCATCTATTATTTATTTATTTTCAGTTTGATTACCAGGGAAGTCCACTGGGCCCAGGGAGTCCATTTTCAGTGGAGGCCCGGGGAGAAAAGCTCCATGAAACAGATTACAGTAAAGATAGCAGTCCAATAAAAATAGGGTACAATTACAAATAATACAGTGTGTGAGCAATATTGCCCATAGTGGAAAAATATCATGCAGATACATTTTAACAAATTCACACAGTTAAATCAAAGTCAAAAGCTATTTACAATATTTACAGAGTGTGAGAGATTGTATGAGAATTAGCTATAGAAGGTTATAGCCAGCTATAAGGTGCTTAGGAACTCAGGAGGATACCTTCCCAGGGGCTTTAAGTTCTAGGTAGGGAGAATGCAGTTACTTTTCCATTTGGAGGAGAGGTAGGTGTAAAGCTGTGTTTTGAAGTTGTTTGTATTTGTTTGCATCTAACCTTTCTAAAGCACCATGGGTTTGGTTTGCTATCACCTACATTTTTAATATGCATTTTATATACTTCCAGTTCCTAAGTCATACTTTTAAGATGCATGTTTGAAAATTCACTCACTACATACACCCTTTATCAAGCGTCAAGTTGACATGATTGCAGAATGACAATATGAAGATAAGGACTGATCATTTCTGACTTCACAAAAAAATCAGTCACTTATCAGAAAATGTGGAAACCCAGTCTTTTGCGAGTAAAATCCACAGGAAAGAATCATTTGTTAATCAATATTTACACAAAGACAGCTTGTACCCTTTACATATGAAAACAGGTCTTGTAAAGGGCCAGCTGATTAGATTGAGTAGATTAACATCTATTGATTCTGTTTTTTTGGAAGAGGTATGTGAATTAAAAAAAATGTTCATAGATATAATGCTGATTGGCTGTCTACAATTGAGAATGAGGTTTTATTGCTCAGAGGAACTAAGGCTTGTCCTATCCTCTGTAAGCAGAGTATCAGCATTGAATTGGTTGATATGGGGGGGGGGGGTATTGGTCAAGATGCATCCAGTCAGATTAATTTTAAGCAGGCCCTCCCAATTCCAACATCTAATGAAATCTGGTCTCTTAAGAACATTATTCTTGAGAATTGGAAAGTAGTACTTGGTAACTCTGATTTGACAGCTGCCCTGGGTGAGAAACCTCAATTTACTTTCAAAAGGTCTGCCAATTTGAAAACAATTTTAGAAAATCAGGTTTCCAATCAGGTTCATTTTGGTCAATGCATCATGCCTAGCACATTCAGTTGTGGCAAATGCAGGCAGTGCCGCTTTATGAATAATTCATCTTTATTAACTTTTACACATTGTAACACCACGATCTGTACCCGTTTTAGATTGTGACTCCTGTAATTCATTTTACATTGGCAAGACTATTAGGAGTTTGAAGAGTGTATGAGCACTTGGCCATCAAAAAGAAAGATGTGAATAATGCATTGACCAAACATGTGGCTTCTTGTGTTGCTTTTAAGAAAATTTCATTTTCAGTCATTGATTTTGTAAGTGAGTGGTGTTTCAATGATGATGTTAACATACTCCTTGAGTGCCGGGAATCCACTTGGCAGATTAAATTGAGAATGGATAAAGCTCTGGGGCTCAATGAATTTATAAATATAAAATGTTTTTAATGATTCAGAGATATTAGTTGTGTTTTTTAGACAGTCTTACTGTTAACATCATCTTTGAGATTTTGTTTACTTTGTGGTTTAAATAATTAAGTTAACCAATTTAACTAATTAATTTGTAATATTGTTTTATTTAGTCACGTGACCTTTTATGTTTTCTATATAAACATTTGGTCAGGTCTTTGCTAAATTGTCTGATGATATTAAAGAACAAAAGTGCTTACAATTACTCCGGTGTTTCATTCCTGCTTTGATTTAGTTGTTTTTTTCACATTTTTCTTCGTTTGTTGAGTTTTTTGTGTAGTTTTCGTGTTGTAGCCATGGCTAATGGAATTTCTAAACAGAACCCTTTCTTGGCTCTGACTATTCATCTGGATTCTGAAGAATTTCATTTCTTGGTACAGAAATTGACTACGGTGGTTACCGGAGTGGTCTTGGATAGTTTAGCATTGACGAACCAGCAGACTGGTTTCCCCATTGCCCCTGTGAGTAGCCAATGAGAATTATCCTTTAAGCCATCTTCTGTTTTAATGGATGGGACTCTCGATGGGCATGCCCTGGTCAATAACAACAAGGATTTGTCTATTTGTGACAATGTTTTACATCATATGTTCAAAGACATTTCTAAACCCTTCATGGTAGGAGGGGACAAAAACAATGCGGGATTAGCTCACAATGTTGGTGTTGCCAGCTCCCAGGATGAATTTCACACATGCAAAGGTGACCATCAAACTAGAGCAGTTGACTACTAAGTATGTTCTATTACAGAATGAAATTTTGTATTTGGAAGAGAACATCAGGATCAGGTGTGTTCCACAAGGTCTGCGTGTTTTCAAGTTTCTGAGTGGTGTGAAAGTGGGGGACCAACTTTACATGAACTGGTGAATTTTTTTAATAACATGGGGATATCAATTATGAAAGCCCTTGTTAGTTATAAGAAGGGCACTGAGACAATTAAAAATTATATTTTGGTTCTAGATCAGAAAATCAGGGGTTATAGTTGTTTCCAGTCCCTTTCCATGCTGTATTTCGGTATTACAGCTAAGACTAAAAGATTGAGATTGTCATTTGTGGCTAAGAAGCAAGGTAAACTAAGACGGGAAATGGAAGCATATTCTAAGGTTACTGCATATCCCATTAAAGTTTTTTTGGTCAGAACAAAACTGAAGCTCTTGTTTCATTACAGTCCAATATTACATCAATGGCTAGTTCAACCAACCAGCAAACCAGAGCTTCATCTACATCAAACCATCAACCTGATACAAATCCCACGGTTCTTCATCAAAGCCTTTTTAGTAAATCCCACAGGCATGGTCCAAACACCCAAATGGTCAGACAACAAATTACCACAAAGAGAAAGGCAGGCGGAACAGCCAAAAGAAACATTAAAATACAAGACTGAAGTACTTAACCTGAATGAATTCCCTTTGTCTTCCCACCATTTAGCTGTACTTTCCAAAGGTTTTTCTTTTGTACCCTCCTGTCCCGTCAACCTGACAAAGCTGATTACAGATTTCAAGTTATACATCAGAAAGTTGAATTTGCATTTCATTATGAATAATTTACCTGACTCATTCAAACAAAGGGACAGCTTACGTAAAAAAAAAATATTTTTAATCCAGCATTAAATGGAACTTTGCAGGTCTTTAATGACCTTTGTGAAGATGATTTTAAGAGCAGACTTCAAACAAAAATGATGTATTTTAATGTGACCAGATATGAGTGGTCTGCTCTAAGGGAACTCTCCTCTAATCCTGAGCATAGGGTCATGCGTGCAAATAAAGGCGGTATGATTGTTGTGATAAGTTCAGCTCAGTACAATCAAAACATTTTGGAATTATTAGCAGATGACTCTTGCTACATTGAAGTCACTACGGACTACATTATGTGTAGTTTTTCTGTATTGGATGTGACACCTTTTTACTTGTTTTGTCAAGGAAACTTGGATCACTATACAGTTTCCTTTGTGTGGAGTCTCACAGGATCGCCAATTTTTCAGAATCCCAAAGGTGCACAAAAATAGGCATCAGCCACTTGTAGCTGCTACTTTTCACAAAACTGAGCCTATTTCTGTTTTGTTAGATCACATACCTAATCCTGTTGTTCAGAGTTCCTCACGTTATCTAAGAGACTCGTGGCACTTTTTAGAATTATTGAAAGACTCCCATTTTGCATATCAAGAGAATTTTATTTTGCTTCCCTTGATGTAATCTCCTTATGCACATGTATTCAGCAAGATCTTGGCATTGATTATGTTAGAGACTTCTTAAGTGGGTTTACAGTCAATGGCAACATAAAAATCAATACTGTATGTTCACTGTTGGAATTTACGCTGAATAACAATTTTTTTACCTTTTTGGGAAGGTTTTACAAACAAGTTTCAGGTGTTGCTATGGGGGCCAGGGTCGTGCCTCTATTTGTGAATTTGGTTAAGGCAATGTGGTGGAAAAAATATTTGAAAGGACATTATTTACCCCCCCCCCCAGATTTTGTTTTATTGTTATATTGATAATTTGTTTTTTTTTCTTTGGAAAGGTGATTGTGATGAATTTAGACAGTTTTTTGACTATCTCAATATGTCTACAGATTTTTTTTGAAATTTATCATTAGTGGTGTTGAAGACAGTTTGAATTTTTTGAACATTTGTTTAGGTTACGATCGAGAAACCCAGCCTTTTGTGAGTAAAATCCACAGGAAAGAATCCTTTGTTAACCAATATTCACACAGAGACAGCTTGCACCCATTACATATGAAAACGGATATTGTAAAGGGCAAGATGATTAGATTGAGTGGATTAACATCTATTGATTCAATTTTTTGGAAGAGGTATGTGAATTAAAAACATTTTTCATTGATCATGAATATAATGCTGAACGGCTGTCTACAATTGAGAATGAGGTTTTATTGCTCAGAGGAACCAAGACTTGTCATATCCTCTGTAAACAGAGTATCAGCACTGGATTGGTTGATGGTGGGGATATTGGTCAGGATAAATCCAATCAGGTTAATTTTAAGCAGGCCTTCCTGATTCCGATATCTAATGAAATGTAGTCTATTAAGAGTATTATTCTTGAGAATTGGAAAGCAGTACTTGGTAACTCAAATTTGACAGCTACCCAAGGTGAGAAACCTCAATTTACTTTCAAAAGGTCTGCCAAGTTGAAAACAATTTTAGAACATTAGATCTCCAATCAGGTTCATTTTGGTCAATTTATCATGCCTGGCAGGTTCAGTTGTGGCAAATGCAGGCAGTGCCGCTTTATGAGTAATTCATCTTTATTAACTTTTACACATTGTAACACCATGATCTTTTCCCATTCTAGATTTGACAATAATTCAAGTTTTGTCATCTATACTGCCCTTTGAGACTCCTACAATTCGTTTTACATTGGTAAGACTATTAAGTGTTTGAAGAAGAGGGTGTATGAGCACTCACTGCCCATCAAAAAGAAAGCCATGAATAAAGTACTGCCCAAACATGCAACTTCTTGTGTTGTGTTTCAAAAATTTTCACTCTCAGTGATTGATTTCGTTAGTGAGGTGTGTTTCAATGGTGATGTTATGACACTCCTTTAATGCTGGGAATCTGCTTGGCAGATTAGACTGAGAGCAGATAAGGCTCCAGGGCTCAATTAATTTATAAATATAAAATGTCTTTTAATGATGCACAGATATTAGTTATGTTTTTTACACAGCCTTTCTGTTAACATCATCTTTGAGATTATGTTTACTTTGTGGTTTAAGTTAACTAATTTAATTTATTTGTAATATTGTTTTTTATTGGTTTTATTTAGTCACACAACCTTCTATGTTTTCTATTTAAACTTCTGGTCAGGTCCTTGCTAAACTGTCTGATGAAGTTCTTGTTCTAAATTAAAGAACAAAAGCATTTACAATTACTCCTGTGTTTCATTCCTTTGGGTTTGTTTTTTTTTTTTTTAGTTTCCATTTTTTTGACATTTTTCTTAGTTTGCTGAGGAGTTGAAGTTGTCCTGTTTATTCAAAGTAATGAGCACTTTCATCTATAAAACTTCCTTGGATACATGGTTTCTTCCTGCAAAATACCTGCAGCATTACAAAATAGATTATTTTGAACAAAAAGGCTTTTCCTTTTGTTTTTATTAAAAATACATGTGACAGTCAAAACCACCCAGGTAATCTGGACCTAATTAACAATCTTCAAAAAAAAAAAAAACCCTGAAGAATGCAGAAACACAACTGAAAGCATTGAAAGCAGATGCCTGTACTGCGGATGGTTTACATGCTTTAACTTCTTCAAAACAGCAATGCTGGTGGATGAAGTAGGCGAGTCTTGGATGTCTCTGAAATAGACCAGCTTCATTATCTTCCTTTCATTTTTAAGGACTTATTTGTTCTTCTCTGAATTGTTCTTTTTCAGTAAGGAAGAGTGTATACAAATCTAATTGTCAGGGGGCTGTCCTATAATCTTGTGTTTTACCATCTGCAGAATCAAAGAAGTTATGTACTCACCGTAACGTTCCATGTGAGTTGTTCCATCTCACCTTCATTCTTCACTGATGGGTTCAGAGCCGATCCCCTCAGCTCTGACACGGCTGTTAGCAAAGCTCAAGGTTTACCAGTAGCTTGAGACCAAGCCCCTTATCCCATGATGCACTGCTGGAATTACTTCAGATCTTGTTTGCTGCGTGTATCATATCCCTGTGAGAGAACTACTCTCCCAAGAGAGAGAAGGATTGAATAACCAGAATGAGATCAGACTCTAGCTCAACTATAAACCAGGTGGGGGAGGGAGGGATGCAAGAATGAAGGCGAGATAGAACAACTCACATGGAACGTTATGGTGAGTACATAACTTCTTTATGTGAAGTTGTTCAATCTCGCCATTCATTCTTCACTGATGGGTAGCGTCCCTAGCACCCCGAGTCTCGGGTGGCTCATGGGAGTACATTCTTCAGGACCGTAGACCCAAAGGAAGCCATGTCCCTGGAGGCCTTATCAGCTTTGTAATGAGTGATAAAGGTATGAGGTTTAGACCAAGTGGCTGCGGCACAAATGTTATCAAGGGGTAATTTGGCTTGAAATGGAGAAGATGTAGAAACTGCTCTGGTAGAATGAGCTTTAATTTTGTGCAGTAACGGCATATTAGCAGCTGAATAAACATAAGTGATACAATCATATAGTCATTTCGAAAGCGTTGTTTTAGCCACTGGTCTTTTTCTGGCTTCAGAGAAAGACACAAGGAGCTGGTCTGATTTTCTAACATCTTTTGTTCTGTCCAAATAATATCTGAGCTGTCCGTGAACATCAAGTTTGTGCAGCATGTACTCTAATTTGTTGGCATGGTTAGGGAAGAAGACTGGCAACTCAATGACTTGGTTAATACTGGATTCAGAACAAACTTTGGGTAAAAAAAGAGGGGTTTATCCTAAGAGATACTCTAGCAGCATGAAAAATCAAGTAAGGTGGGCTGATAGAAAAGTCTTGAAGTTCTGACACTCTGTGGGCAGAAGTAATAGCCACCAGAAATATGGTTTTCCATGATAAAAATTTGAGATCACAAGATGATGCTGGTTCAAATGGGGGAAGAATCATACGAGACAGCATAAAGTTTAGATTCCAAGGAGAATAAGGAGTTTTCGCTGGAGGCCTTATGTGGAAGGTCCCTTTGAGAAAGGCCTTGGACAATTTGTGGGACATTATGTTTAGCCCATCCACTCCGAGATGAAAGTTAGATATAGCAGCCAACTGGACCCGAACTGTAGCAGTTGCAGCTCCTCATAGTCAAGAATTCTAAAATGGACGGCAAGGGGGCTTGATAAGTATCAATGTTCTGCTTAGAAGCCCATATGGAAAATCTCTTCCACTTACTAAGATACAGTCTCCTGGTGGACGGCTTATGAGACGACAAGAGGATCTGTCTTGTCTCATCAGACAGATCATGAAGCCTGGCTATGATGGGAAATGGAGGAGCCAAGCTGTGAGCTTCAGTGACTGCAATGAGGGATGGAGGTCCCCTGACGGATGTCAGAAGGTCTGGAACTGGGTCCAGAATCCATGGATCCTCAAATACATGATGCTGAAGGAATGGGAACCAAATCTGCCGATGCCAATGTTGGGTTATGAGGATGATAGTCCTTCCCAGCAACATTGCTTTCTGTAGAAGTCTGGGTATAAAAGGGATTGGAGGGAATGCATAGAGGAGACCCGGGGGCCAATCGTGTATGAGTGTGCATTGCCAACAGAAAGCACTGGGAGGAGACAGCCCACTGCCAAACTCTGAGGGCTTCTCTGCAAAGTGGGGTAAGACTTGGTCCCGCCTTGCTTGTTCAAATACCAGACTACTGACATGTTGTCAGTCTGAACTGCAGTCATCCCTAGAGGAAGAGAGTCCTGAAAGTACTGCAACGCCAGAAGTACTGCTCTCATCTCCAGGACATTGATATGCAGGTATGATTCTTGATCCGTCCAGGTGCCTTGGGCGGTCATTCCCAGAAAATGCCCCCCACCCTATCAGGGAAGAGTCCATGGTCACAGTGGCTACTGGAGGGGGTAGAATAAAGGGATGTCCTATGGTTACATTAAGAGACATCAACCACCACTGTAAATCTCTCTTGCAAGAGTTTGTAATCAAAATCATATGACTCATTGGAAGTTCCTGATAGGACCATTGGGTGAACAGCAGCCATTGAAGAATCCGCATATGCATCCTTGCTAAAGGCATGGCCAAGATCGCTGCAGCCATCAAACCTAATACTTTTAAGACTTTTGCGACTGGTGCTCTGTCCTTTGACACTAGTGATTTGACATGCTGGCGAAGGAGAAAAACCCTCTTGGTTGGTAGTCATAGAGTGGTGGTTGAAGTGTCTAACTCTGCCCCTATAAAGACAATATGCTGCAATGGTGACAAGGCAGATTTTTCTGAGTTGATTGTAATGCTTAAGTGATGGCAAAGTGTCAGAGTGTATTTTCTTGCTTGAATAAGTTGATGCCTGGTGGTGGAGGTAAGGAGCCAATCGTTTAGGTACGGAAACACCTGGAATCCTAGACACCTCAGATAAGCCATGACCACTGCCATGCATTTGGTGAACATTCTGGGGGCTGTAGTGAGAACAAAGGGCAGGGCTCGACACTGATAATGATTGGCTCCCAGCTGGAAACGCAAATGATCTCTGGATGGCCTGGCAACTTTTATGTGGTAGTACGCATCCTTGAGATCTATTGAGCACATCCAATTGTCTTTCCCTAAAAAGAGAAGTATCGACTGAAGCGTGACCATCTGGAACATCTCTTTCTTTACAAATTGTTTGAGTCTGTTGAGGTCCAGAATAGGTCTCCAGTCCCCTGTCTTCTTTGGAACCGAAAGGAATCTTGAGTAAGTTCCGAATCCTATTTGGTCTGCTGGGACTGGCTGGATGACTTTTTTTCTAGCAACTTGCAGACCTCTATGTTGCTTGTTCCCTATAACTGGGTGTAACGTCTGGGATTCTTCTTGGGGGTGTAGGTTGGGTGAAGAATGGTATGAAATACCCTCTGGAAATAATGCTTTGTACCCAGCTGTCATTTGTTATAGCTTGCCAGGTGTCTGGGTATAAAGACAAGTGACTCCCAACTGCCTCAATTGCAGGACAGTCTGATCGCCCTTCAGGAGCGCTGATATGGTTGACCAGAGAAGTGATCTCTGTCACCTTGGTGTTGCGGACCCACTCTGCCATGAGGGCGACGTCTTCCACTGTTACCCCCTCCTCTGCCCCTAGAGGGGGGTTGACCACGTGTATCCTGAAAGGCTCCTTGGGCTTTTTGGAACCACATTTTCCCTCTCCATTGGCCTTTGGGGTAAGGCTGAGTGGGGGTGGAGAAACGGAGAATGGCAGACAGAGTCTTTCCCTCCTGCTCACACCTGGTAAGGGTTTCATTTACTTTGGGCCCAAACAGAGATGAGCCATCAAATGGGGCATTGACAAATGAAGACATAAAGGGCTCTGCGAAGGAACACAAGTGCATCTAGGAATGTCTTAGCCCAACTCCTGTACCCGCTGCTCTACTCGTCCCATCAGCTGCATATATGAGACACATGGACGAGTTCACGATGGAGTTTAGGGTAGCGAGCCGGGCAGCAACTTTGTCAGAAGCCCCTGCAGCTATAGTACCCTGAAGAGCATCTCCCAACTCCTTAAGGAGATCTCTTTGCAGTCTGGTGAAATGAGTCAAATAGTTCAGGGATCGGAGTGTAAAAGTCACTGAACTAAACATGCATTTCCCATAATGATCCATGATCCTGAACTTTGTTAGGAGGATGGATCGTCGAGGATGTCTCAGAGATTTCCTTCTTGGTGGCTGCCACCACCACCATGGCATCAACAGAGACTCCCTTGGACAAAAAATCTTTATCTATGGGTGCAGAAATGAACTTGTTTGGCCTCAGAGGGACAGGCTCCATGGACTCTGGTGACTCCCACGCCTTTCGAGAGACCAGCTGCATAAGCTCATCGAAGGGCGGAGACACCCAAGAGGTGGAAGGTTGAGACCCGAAAGCCTTCAGGGGAACTGACTCATCCTCAGTAGGGCTTTTGCACTGCCAATCACCCCTCTGCCTAAGGATCTCGAGTATCTCTGCAAAGGAGATATCCTCAGAGGGGGATTGGGGGACCCTTCTGACTCATCCAAGCGAGTATCAAATGTCAAAGACTCCTGTGGGGAGTCCAAGTGTCTCCTCTTACACACTCTCTTCCTGGGGGCCCTCCTCAGTGGGAGCCTCTGGGGAGGTCTTGGAAGAGCAAGGGACACCCTGTGGGGCTACCTGAGGCTCAGGGTCTATACGCTTGGCCTGGACAATGGAGGCAGAAGTGGACACAGGCACTTTGGGGGAAGAAGAGGCCAGACCTGGTGTCGAGGATGTCTTTTGGGACAAGGCTCTCCTCATGGTTTCGAAGGCATCACAGCTCCGTTGAGAAGTAGTCGACAGATCCAAGGGAACCATCATTCCCTCTGGCACAGAGGCCGTGGGCTATGAGCCGGAGGTAGGAGCCGAGCTCATCCGAGCCAAGGCCCCGAGAGAAAGAGTCGGCACCGACAAGTTGGTGCGACTATCCTCCCTGGACCCGACAGGACAGTGTCGGCCCATAGAGTCCCCGGTTGGCACAGAGGATGGCAGAGTAGATGGATCAGATGACACCGGGACAGGTCTCGGCTCCAAAGGCTCCACAAACAGCCCCTTCCAGCTTTGAAGATCCAGTACGGCTTGGAGAAGGAGCAGTTAAATCCGGGATGGTGGTCTTCGGTTCTGATGCTGGGGTTAGAGCAGACAACAATTTGGCAAGGCCTGGTGCCAGTAAGACCTTCTGCACCAATCGGTCCACATCCAAATCCGAGAGGCTGACAGAAGATCTAGAGAAGTGCACCGAAGGTGCCGATTGGAGGAGTGGAGATGCAGGTCTCTCAGAGACCAGCTCCAAGACAGTGGGCCAGCTCTGAAAAGAAGAGACACTCTGCTCCGAAAGCTGTGGAGCCGAAGTCCCGGAATCCTCCACTTTCTTAGACTTTTTAGATGCCTTGGAATCAGTAGATGATTTTGATGATTTAGAGGACTTGCTGGCCCCATCCTGGTCAGACAAAGCTTCAGTAAAATGGTACTTCAGCAAACCTTGATCCCCAAGCTTCCTTTTCCTCTCTAAAAGAACCCTTGAAAAACAGGAATGGCAAATGCTACAGGACTCCTGCAAGTGCACCGCACCCAAACAATACACACACTGCACATGCCCATCAGTGAGAGACATCTTTTGCCCGAAGTCTGGACATTTTTTGAATCCAGACTTTGGGTGCTTGTCTTTTTTCTCAGACATATTAAGCAATATACAAACTATAAGAAAGTCAGGATAGCACTACTAACACCAAACACCATTTAACAAATGACCAAGAAAAAGAAAACGGCCAACAGTATAATATATCCTAAAAATTAAAGCTATCCTTAGGCTAAACTGGAAACAAAACACACTCTAACAATGGCCTGAGAAAGGAAGGCCAACTCTAAGAAATGTGAAACAGCACACTATCTACACTATAGCAATATAATGAAACACACACACTGAAAACTAGGCCTAACACACGAGGCCGCTACAAATATAATAAACTATGAAGCACCAAGGAAATAGGTCTAAAGAGACGACAGGGCTATATATATATATATATATATATATATATATATATATATATATATACACATACAAGAGTAATTATCTAAAAGAGATAAAAGTTTTGAAAAGACTTGCAAATAGCAATTTTGTGTCAAAAAAAGGATCGAGTGAACT
Organism: Protopterus annectens; assembly: GCF_019279795.1. Lineage (NCBI taxonomy): Eukaryota > Metazoa > Chordata > Ceratodontiformes > Protopteridae > Protopterus > Protopterus annectens. Next base: position 1,191,966,595 of record NC_056731.1, on the reverse strand, counting down.
GGAACCCCTGAGATACATGCAGTGGCAAACTAGATCTGGGGTAATTCCAGCAGTGCATCATGGGATAAGGGGCTTGGTCTCAAGCTACTGGTAAACCTTGAGCTTTGCTAATGGCCGAACCCATCAGTGAAGAATGAACGGCGAGATTGAACAACTTCACATCCGCAATTTACTTTCAAAAGGTCTACCAAGTTGAAAACAATTTTAGAATATCAGGTCTCCAATCAGGTTCATTTTGGTCAATTTAACAAACCTGGCAGGTTCAGTTGTGGCAAATGCAGGCAGTGCCTCTTTATGATTTGCCACAAATTCATCTTTATTAACTTTTACACATTATAACACCATGATCTGTTCCCATTTTAGATTTGACAATAATTCAAGTTTTGTCATATATACTGCCCTTTGAGACTCCTACAATTCGTTTTATATTGGTAAGACTATTAAGTGTTTGAAGAAGAGGGTGTATGAACACTCACTGCCCATCAAAAAGAAAGACATGAATAAAGCATTGCCCAAACAAGCGGCTTCTTGTATTGAGTTTAAAAAATTTTCATTTTCAGTTATTGATTTTGTTAGTGAGTGGTGTTTCAATGGTGATGTTAAGACACTCCTTTAATGCCGGGAATCTGCTTGGCAGATTAGATTGAGAGCAGATAAGGCTCTGGGTCTCGGTGAATTTATAAATATTAAATGTTTTTTAATGATGCACAGATAGTAGCTATGTTTTTTTTGTCTTTCTGTTAACATCATTGAGATTATGTTTTCTTTGTGGTTTAATTAAGTTAACCAATTTAATTTATTTGTAATATTGTTTTAATTTAGTCACACAACCTTCTACGTTTTCTCTTTTAAACTTTTGGTCAGGTCCTTGCTAAATTGTATGATGAAGTTTTTGTTTTAAATTATATAACAAAAGCGCTTACAATTACTCCTGTGTTTCGTTCCTTTGGGTTTGTTGTTTTTTTTAGTTTACATTTTTTTATGTTTTTCTTAGTTTGCTGAGGAGTTATTTAAGTTGTCCTGTTTTTTCAAATTAATGAGCACTTTCATCTATCAACTTCTTCCTGGAAGAAATTCTTCCTGCAAAATACCTACAGCATTACAGTAATAGATTATTTTGAACAAAAAGGCTTTTCCTTTTGTTTTTATTTATTATAAATACATGTGACAGTCAAAAACCACCCAGGTACTTTGGACCTAATTACCAATCTTCAAAAAAAAAAAACCTCTGAAGAATGCAGAAACAACTGAAAGTATTAAAAGCAGATGCCTGTACTGCTGATGGTTTACATGCTTTAACTTCTTCAAAACAGCGATGCTGGTGGATGAAGTAGGCGAGTTTTGGATGTCTCTGAAATAGACCAGTTTCATTATCTTCCTTTAATTTTTAAGGACTTGTTTCCTCTTCTCTGAATTGATCCTCTTTTTCAGTAAGGAAGAGTGTCTACAAATCTAATTGTCAGGGAGCTGTCCTGTAATCTTGTGTTTTACCATCTGCAGAATCTGTCTGGGTGGATGATGAAGATAGGGCAAGCATCTTGTTATAATGTAGGTGTGCTTCTAGGTGAGAATCCCTTTCTCTTAATGAAATTAAATTAAATTTAGTGCAGGAGTGGCAGCACGATACTGTAATAAGGGCCTACACAAAACACTATGGAAGTCTGTGTTAAGCAGAGAGATCTGGAAATCAAGAAAAGACAAAAACAGTAATCTTTATAAAATAATTAAATATGCCAAGTTTGGAGGTAGATGAGGCTCAATTACTAGCAGTTAGGATACAAGGATACGATATAAAAATTGTGATGTATAAAGAATCTAGAGGAAAGGCCCCAGGAATAGATAGTATTGCTGTGGAAATTTGGAAGCTAGGAGGGAAAAAATTATAAAGATCTGGAAGGTTTTGTTTAACAGTATTTTAAGAGGAGAAGTACTAACATCCTGAAAGAAAGCAGTGGTAGCTGTAATACCTAAAGAGGGAAAAGATCCAGCTTCATAGAGGCCCATTTGAATACTAAACCATAATTAGAAACTGTTCATGTTTATAATGGCTAAATGAATGGCAAACGTAATGCCAAAATTGATAGCTATAGATCAGTGTGGTTTTGTGGAGGGGAGGCAAACATTTGGCAACATTAACAGAACACGGATTATCCAAAGGGAAGCACAATGTAAGAAAATACCATTGATGTTGGTGGGTTTTGATGCAGAAAAAACATTTGAGAGAGTAAGATGGGACTTTATGAGCAGGACAATGGAAGTATTTGCATTTCCTGACAAATTATAAGGTTGATTAAGATGATACACGAGGGATTGGAGGAAAAAATTAAAGTGGGTGAGATCCTTTCTGATAATTTCTGTTTGAGCAGAGGAAACAGGCAGGGGTATCCTCTTTCCCCTGTATTTATGTTATATTTAGAACCACTGGCAAAGAAAATAAGGGACTCAAAAATTCAAGGATATAATTTGTATGATAGTCAAGAAAAGCTGGCTCTATTTGCAGATAATATCATTTTATACCTGACAAAATCAGAAAGAGACATTAGTGTTGAAGAACCTTTAGAGACAGTTTGAAATCTTTTCAGGATACAAAATTAATTAAGCTAAAACAAAGGCAATAGCAGCAAATTATGTACCTACATATGAATTGGTTCAGCAATATCCATACTTATGGGGACATGATAAAATTAAGTATTTAGAAGCATGAATTAAAATGATTCTGATGTGGCAGCTAAGGATAGGTGGGAAGAGACTAAATAAAAGATAGTACAAAAACTGAGAAAATGGAAGCTTTGTTATATGGATGTGGATAGTAAGATATCAGCACTTAAATATTTTAGTCACTTTACTCTTATGCAGATGTGAGACATATTTTTATCAATCATAGAAGTTGTAGATATCAATTAATAAACAGCTGAAGGACTTAAACTGGGAGGGGAAGATGGCAACTGTCAAGTGGGATAAGCTGACTCTTCCAGTAGAACAGGACAGACTGGGATTACCCGATTTGAAGGGTTATTTCAGAGCTACACAGTTAAGGCTCCTACACATAGCAGAAACAGAAAACTATAATTCAAAGTGGAAAAGGATGATGACAAAATGGTGGGAAGCCCAAGAAACAAGAAGAAATTGGGATGTTGGATGCAGGCCTTAAAGCACAATAACAATAATCATAAAGAGTATTACATTTATAAAGTAGCAGAAAGTATCCTAAGAACTGAGCCAACAAGGGAATGGAGGAAAGGAATTTCTGCAGATAGGGATGACTGCAATTAGGGATATAAACAATAGGCAAGAGGGGACTGGAATATATTGGAGAAAACTGGCAAAAGAACCAAGGGATTGTGAGGAAATAACTAGAAAGGGAAAGAAGACAGAATGGAAAGACACCAAGAATTTATTTAGACTGCATGCTAGAGATTGCCTTCCCTATCAAGGACTGCTATCAGAGTGCAGGCAAAGAGAAAGAAATAAGGGGTCCTAAATTAAAGACCAGCACTGGTATAGTTTTATTAGCATGTAAAACAGAAGCTACCATTAAAAAGGGATGATTAATAGAGCATCTAAAATATTGCACGATAACTATGAGAATCAGTCAGAGGAGATTAGAAAGGATTGGGAAGAAAAATTGGATAAGCAATTCACAAAGAAACAATAGGAGAATATATCTATGTCTCCCAAACATGCAACATACTGTAGAACATTTAAGGTTTTTGTTTGAAAATGTTTACATACATATTTTTATACCTCAAGTAGACTCCAGGAAAGTTTTCTTCAGGTAGACAGCAAATGTTGGAGGTGTGACAGGAAGGAAAGAGGCAATTGGGAACATATTTTCTGGGAGTGTGGTGATCTGGGGAACTTTAAGGATTTCTTGCGGGATGCACTGTTGGAGATGCTGGGTGGGCAGACTGGTGTGATGAGGGAGATTATTTTTGGAGTTATGATACAGAATCGGAAATGCCTAGACATGGTAAGGCCTTCCTGTGTCTAATTATGGTGGCTGCCAAAAAAAGCAATTACTAGAAAATGGAAATCAAAATCTAAGTCAACTATACTAGAAGCAGTGAATATAGTAACAGAGATAAAACAACTGGAATTGAGATCTTTAAAAAAAGAGTAGGAACAAACTACATAGGGAAAATGTGAATTGTGGGAACAATACCTACAGGAGAGGAAATAGGTTTAAAGAAAGGCAGGACTTAAATGAGCTATGCAGTGTTTGACTGAAAATGACTGGGTAGATTAAGTGATGTATAATGTCTGCAACTGGGAGAGTGTTGGTATGGATTGTGATGTAAAATGCTTGCAACTAGGATTGCATCGGTGTGATTTGTTTTCATTTACATAAATGTAGGATTGCTTATGTCTTAAGTGATAGTTTAATAAATATGTTTCTTGTTTATAAAAAGGGGCAGGAACTGAATATTTGTGATGTTGCTTAGGTTGTACAATATATAGCAATATATGTAAAATATGTTTGTAAATGTGAACACGTTAATATAGTTTCTCCTTCTACCTCCCTTACTGATTATTTTTTGTGCTCTCCTAGACTCTTCTCTTCTTCTTGGTTCTCTTTCCTTTCTTGAGCCCTGACCACATCTCAGTCCCTTAGTCTTATTCAACAGTCTCTAGGCTGCACCTTTACTACCTCTACACTATTCTAGGCTTCTTTGAGCCTATCCAAAACGGTTTCTCTTTAGCCTCACCTATCCTTTGATTTTTTCCCCTATCCTCCACTTTATCCTTAGCTACCCTCCTTTTGCCAGCCTACTGCCACTGAATTACACCTTACTGATTGTTTTCACTCCCACTGCTCTCACATGATTTTGTGTCTGCCCCGCTACGCTCCCCTCCCTACCCCCAAATCCCACCCACCCCTAGAGGTCCTTAACTTATAGCTCTCTAGACACACCCCTCTTATCTCCTACCCTATCTCCATCCTTCTTATCAGTAGACCTCTCCCCTTAGCAATTATCTCTCTTCCTTATCTCCTCCTCCTCCTGCTCCACCCACCTCTAAGACTCCACCTTCACACTATCTTCTAGTTTCCTTTTACACCTATTTATTTCATTTACATCATTCCCCATCTTTTAATTTCTTCCCTAGCCAAGCCTAACTACATATTGTACCTGCTAACTGTCCTAGTATCTACCTGTTATTGACAACCTCTTCCCATTTGCTTTCTTCTTTTTCTTTCCTATCTTCATAATACACCACTCTACTAATTTAACACATACCTACTAGCTATTATACTGACCAACTCTCCCAAACTATATCAGTCCTAAGACTTACTCAACACCATGTCTCCAACACTAAAACCCTTTCTTATGTACATCCTTCTCTCCACCACTGTTTTAGCCTCGCTTTCTATATCTTACTATATCACCTTCTTTGAAAACAACTCATTAAAGGAACAAAATCATCATCTCCAACAAACACTACCATCCTCTTTTCTTACTACCCTTAGTCACAGTAATATAACCTGCTCTGCCAATTATCTTCTACCAAAATACCACAGAACAACTCATATGACATTCTATGTTAACAAAAAGAATTGTAATAACTTGCTGAAAATCCTTAAATTCCTATCCCATTCCAATCAGTACCTCCTCCTACATGGAGATATTCACCCAAACCCTGGTCCCTCTACCAAGGCTAACCTAAACACAAATAGACATCCACCAACTTTACCTTCACCATGCACTAAAATAACTAACTCCCTCCTTATAGCTCACCTTAATATCAGAAGCATTAATAACAAAGTTCATCACCTCCATGCTTTATTGGACTTGCATTCATTTGATATTTTATGTCTTACAGAAACATGGTTAAAACCCTCTACCCAGGACCAGGAAATAACCCCACCTGGCTACAACATACTCAGAAATGATCGTAAAACCAAGAAAGGTGGTGGGGTAGCCATCATCTATAAATCTAATCTCCAACTTACCCTCCATAATGAACTTTCATTATTAGACCCTAAAGCTGAATCCCTATCAACCAAACTCCAGATTAACAACAACAAATCAATCTACTTAATTTGTATGTATCTTCCCCCTGGTAATAATACTCAGACTCTGGAAAACTTACTTAGTTCACTTTCCAACCAACAACCCCAAGAAACCATAATACTTGGTGACTTTAACATTGACTGGATAACCTGTTCACACCAGCACCCAACTAACCATATTAATCTCTATGGGTTCTCTCAATTAATAACAACTCCTACTAGAATCCATAAACAAAATAGAAAAGAAACAACTCTTGACTGGATCCTTATTAATAACCAACCTTGCAGTTATACTCCAGGAACCCTTCCAGATAATATTAGTGATCATATGCTTACATATGTGATAAGACAAAAAGTGAATATTCCACACACTCATAAACTGAAAACATCCCGCTCAAAAAAGTTCTTCAACCCAGATAACTTCCTTACTGAATTGCAGGCATGCGATTGGTCACCTCTAACTCATCTTGAACTTAACAAAGCAGTGACCTACTTTAATACAACCTTTCTTCAAATCCTTGATCATCATGCCCCTTTTCACTCTACTAGAATAAGATCCAAACCTGCTCCATGGCTATCTAAACAAACAAAAGAAAAAATGTTCCTTAGAAATCAAATCTGGGCCAAACGGAGAGGTAGTAAATGTGCATCTGACCACCTCCTCTTCAAACAATTAAGGAATGCTACCAAGAAAGATACTGTTAAGAGACAAAAAGGCATATTATCTTCACCTTCAACAAAACAGTCAAAAAACCCCTCAAAAGTTCTGGTCAAGTGTTAATAAACTTCTTAAACCTGGACATTCACCTACTCCTACCCCTTCAGGCTTTCATCACAATAATGCTACACAGATCCCGGAAGCCTTTAATAAGTATTTTACACAAGCCATTCAATCACTAGCTAACTCATTACCCACATCTACTGCTTCATTACCAAATACCTCCTTACCCTCATCCAAGACCTTTCAGATTCAACCCGTTGCTACATCCCTTATTTATAAGCTCCTTAAAAAACTAAAACCTTGCACCCCATCTGCTGACAAACTACCATCCGAATACCTACAAATAGCTGCAAAGCTATCAAATATCCAGTATCCATACTGATAAATAGGACTATCATTGAGGAACAATCCCAACCTTATGGAAAATATCTCATATAATTCCCCTACACAAAGGAGGCTCATCAACTGAACTCTCAAATTTTCGACCTATTGCCTTACTTTCCCCATTAGCCAAGATTATGGAAAGATGTGTTCATAAACAAATTCTTAACTACCTTCTTCAAAACAAACTTCTAGCCGACTGTCAACATGGATTCAGACCATTCCACAGCACTACAACTGCCCTCCTTTCCTTCTCTGACACCATAAATATTAATAGAAACAAAAATTATTTCTCCTCAGCACTATTCATAGACCTTTCAAAAGCCTTTGATATGGTTAACCACAATTTACTTCTTGACAAACTAAACCTTTATTCTCTCAGCCCACACTCACTACAGTGGTTTGAAAGCTATCTCCAAAACAGGCAACAAGCAGTCCTATGGGAGAACAACCTATCTTCCTTACTCCCAGTAAATATTGGTGTTCCACAAGGATCAATCCTTGGCCCCCTTCTTTTTCATTATTTATCAATGACCTACATCTCAATATACCTCAAGCCACCTGCATTCAATATGCTGATGACTCAACATTAATCTGCACTGCTAAAAATATTCCCTCCCTCCAGTCCCTCACCCAAACAGTCTTCTTAACTGTCGAAAACTGGTTTATGCAACACTGCCTCCTCCTTAACCCCAAAAAAACTAAGCTTCTTCTTTTTACTCCCACTCACAAATCTCCCACACCTCTCTTTACTATCTCCTCAAATAATGCAACCAGTATTAACCCTGATAAGACCACTCGATTACTAGGTGTAACTATTGATAATAGTCTCAATTATGATGAACACATCAACACCACTATTAAAGCTGTAAACAAAAAAATTGGGACTCTCTACAGAATTAAACCCTTTCTGACCCCAGTAGCTAGAAAAACCATTGCTCAGACACACCTGATCTCCACCCTCTTCTATGCCTCACCTATCTATACTAACTTATCCAAAAATAACATTACCAAACTCTCTGCTACAATAGAATAGCCAGATTCATTACTGCTACTCCCCTAAGAACACACCACTGTCTTAACCTCAAACAGCTAGACTGGTTAGAGCTAACTAACCACTTACTCTATCAACAACTACTCATCATTCAAAATACCCTCTTCTACCCTGATGCCACCCCTAGCCTTACAAAACAGATAATCCCATATAAAAACCTAGCCACACTCCGTTCTGCTAACAAACTCCTAGTATCTCTAACTAAATCATATAATAAAGCTGGAGATTCACTATTTTCAAATTCCATAGGTAAAATCTGGAATCAACTCCCTCAAGAAATTACTAATCAAAACTGTACCTCTCTTTTCAAAAAACACATCAGAGAACATCTTAAAGCACAGTGGTTGTGTCCTTGTGCTAATCCCGACTGAAACCATGTCCTCATTTACCTAATTTTTCCTCCCCTTTCCACTTTCTGAGCTCCTCACAAACACTTTCAATAGTTTTGAGATTTGTATCTGAGAATGTAGACTTTGCCAGCTACCTTTTTAACTTCATCTTGTGTTATTGTTTCTGTTTTAATAAGGCTAATACAGTAGTATATATTAGTAGTAGTGTTATAGTTTCTTTTTAATAAGTCTAATACAGTAGTACATATTATAAGTTTATCTCCTATTTTTAGTATCTCTTTTGTGTTGAAATTGAATTTTCTTTTTTACATTGTATTGTTTACTCATATCAATGCTTTATTGTGCCAATGTATTGTTTATTGCCTGTACTGGAGCTTTTCTCCCCGGGCCTCTACTGAAAACGGATACATGTCCAGCTAGACTAGCCCGGTCAACAAATGTAAAATAAAATAAAATACTTTTATTTAAATGTAAATTTGCCTATGTCACAAGTGATAATTCAATAAAGGTAATTAAAAAAGAAATACAGCCTACACAACTGTGACTGTCATGTGGTTGTTTGTGATGTTTGCAACTACTATTGTTAGTCATGCAGTTTGGTGGAACACAGCTGTTGGAATTCGGCATGAAAAACTACACAACTAAGTAAAAGACTAGGCAGACTGCTTCAGACTAATGAAGACTCACTAAGAACAGAACCAAAGAAAACAAAGCATCCCAGCTCTTTTATGGAAGGTATTGGCATCACAGCTAACATCAATGGGCAACATCAGATAATTGTGTGAAATCTAATAATACAAAATGCCACCTGGGGCTTAAAACAGTCTTGATAGCAACACCTACTGCAAGAAACGTAAGAAAGTAAAACCTAGAAATTTAATTCAAAAGTCAGAGTTGCATTAATTTACTGGAGTTGATGTAATCTCCCTTAAAAAAGTCCATAGATGTCATCTCCCCTTAGCAAACAGTCTATGCGCCTTTTGTTAGATAATGGCAGCAGAAGGCAAAAAGGCAGGTAAGAAGGTGACCCAAAGAAAAATAATTATTACACTGACTGTCTACTATATGTCATGACCTTGATAGTCATACTGCTGCAATCCAGTGCATTGGTAAATATGAATTATGAAACTCTCAAATCTCTGATGGTTAATCTGGAAATACCCTTTGTGAGGGGTTGAGCTATCCCACATCTCGCAAAGCATACAGGTACATTAAGGGTATTCTCACATTCCTTACAACAGGTCATATATTTAAGGTAACTCCAATGGACAACAATAAAAAAAAGTAGTGCTTCCTTTTAGTGATTCTAGGCTGCAGTATTAGGATGAAGATTAAAACTATGGATTGCCTTCCCTATCAAGGAATGATAGCAGAGTATAGGCAAAGAGAAAGAAATAGAGGTCTCCTGAATGAGAGATTGACACTGGTAGAGTTTTTAATGGAATCTAGAACAGAAACTGCCATTAATAAAGGAACAATTAGTAACGCATATAAAACACTGCATGATAGTTGTAAGAATCAGAGGAGCTTAGAAAGGATTGGGAAGAGAGATTGGATAAGCAATTCACAAAGAGACAATGGGGGATATATGTATATCTCCCAAATATGCAACAAAGTCTAGAAGATTTACGATCTTTGCCTGGAAGTGTTCACATAGGTATTTTTATACCCCAAGTAGACTCCAAAGAATTTTTCCTCAGGTGGATAGCAAGTGTTGTATATGTGAAGAGCGAGACAGAGGTGGCTGGGAACATACTTTTTGAGAGTGTAATCAGCTGGCAGACTTTAGGGATTCCCTGCAGACTGCTCTGTTGGAGATGCTGATTGGACTGACTGGGGAAATTATTTTTTTGAGCTATGATACAGAATTGGAATGGGGTGAAGTTTATACCAAGGGAGGTTTTTACATGCAGACGTAAGGGGGTAATATATGCACTTAGATGTCCATGTGGACTATATTATATAGGTGAGACTAAGAGAGAATTCCGGATTAGATTTTTGGAACATGTTAGAGATGTGAAGAATAATAGGGGGAATAAAATAATTGCAACACATTTTAATGCATTTCATAATGGTGATGTGTCTTTGTTAAAAGGCACAGTTTTAGAAAGTGTAAAAAGTTTATGTGGTGATGAAAATGTGTTAAAACATAAATTGTTGTATAAGGAAAGTATTTTTATTTTAAAATATAAAACTATGACACCCAATGGTCTTAATAATGAATTTAACTGGAGGTTTACTTTAATAAGGAATTTTGCTACACAATTATATAATTGGTGGGTGTGTGCATCAATTAGATGTTTTATATAAGGATATGTATTTGTACACTGCATTTTTATATTCCTTGAAGGTGGTAGCACTGAAGCGCTAGAACAAGAGAAATAAAAGATTCTATTTTATCTGGTGGTCTCATTTCACAGTCAGTGAAAAGAAATTCATTTTTTTTGTTGGGGCCAGAGTTGTGTTGCAGTTTTGTGGCAGTAGGAGTTTTCATTGTTTTTATCATTGGACTATGGCATCTGACCCCAATGTGGATGTGCCTCAGGTGTTCCGAGAGGACTCTGTTCATCAACTGGGAGCAGCTGGAGGTGTAACTTCTCAAAGAACCATTGAACATTACTTGAATGGTTCTTTACCAGTGTTAGGTCCGTCTGCGGATATTCGACATGCTGTTGTGGGTACAAGCCATATTTTCAATTTGTTTGCTAAAGAGAGAACCAAGAGAGTGTCTGACCCTTTTGTTTCGGTGGGACAGAAGTTCCAGGGTTTGCCATCGGACACAAGGGAACTATGTCAGAAGTATGAAAGACTACTGGAGAAAGAAACGAAAGTGCATCTTAATATTTTAGGGTTGCAGAAGTACAATAAATTGGACATTACACCTAAAGGGTTAAGATTTGTAAAAAACCCTAGTACACCTTTTGATATGAACTGTCCCTTGGATAAACAATTTAAAGACCATTGGTTTAAGTCTGCTCATAAATGTGTTACCAAATGGTTACACATTCTCTTGGAAAGAGATCAATTGAAGCATCAGAGGTTAAAACAAGAACTGGCTACGTTATCACAAGCAATAAGTAATTCCACTAATGTTAATAATATGAAAGCCTTTCTGGAGAAAACTAACGAGAGGTTGTTTACTTTGGAGGCTGCATTAATTGAACAAAAGAAAGTTAAGTTAATTCGGGACATCAATGATTATGAGGCGGGACTTGCCTTTTCATATTCCTCCAATCGGAGAGCTGGAAATCGAGGAAACCGTCAGAGCATAAGGTTTCAAAGCACGCCTTCTTCCTCTTTCATTTCTTCTGGGGAGGAGCATCGTTCGGATATGAGCGTTGAGTATCCAGAATTACCTCGTCCACAACAACCGGAGGAATTTGTGCAGACATTTCGGAACCGGGGGGGGGGCTACACCACAATCAACAACAACAGCAGCAGCAGGGACAAAAACGCAACAGGAGCTATGGGACACATGCCGGTAACTCAGATAGGGGTTACCAGGCAGACTTTCAACAGGGACCAAGGCATGGACAACAATTTAACAAAAGGTTCAGAAAGTAAGTTATGTACTGAACCGAGTATAGTTTTAAATCTGTCTCAATGTATGCTGACAGAAGAACAATTGTCAGTTTTGGCGTTGGGCCTTAAATTTGTACCGACTGTGTTACCTAGGGGACATGTGGTAAAACAAGAAGTTTTTAAGTTTCTCAGAAAAATTCATTTAAAGTATTATTTTTCTAAGGGCTCTCTGGGCCTAAATGATATTCTGAATTCCCTCTTATGAGTGAATCTGACGATAGCTTCTTTTCTTGTGATGAGAATATAGATAATAGTGACAACGATTCATGTAATGGTTATTGTAGGATTGATGTTTCTTGTATCCCTACTTCCAGTAAATTTATACCACCTTTTATTAACAGACGTATCATTCAGTTCGGTTCTATGATAGGATTTGGATGCGAGAATATGTGTGACAGTATAATTTAAAAAAAAAAAAAGTGAAGTATCTTACAATCTAACTTTAAAGGAATGGTATGCTTTTAGAAAATTGAGTGATAGGACTGATATAGTTATTAAACCCTCTGATAAGGGTAATAAAATAATCATGAATGCATTACAGTATTATAATATGTGTATGGATCATTTGAATAATGTTGAAGTATATGAGAAATGCAATAAGAATGAGTATGAACAAGCAATAGTTGAATATGGGAAATTATTGGATAGAAGTGTTAGATTGGGATATTTCTCAGAGAAGGATGTTAGGGATAAATTGTTTGATTGTAACAGTGAAATAGCTATCTTTTTTTGTCTGCCCAAAGTGCATAAAAGCATGGTTAATCCTCCAGGAAGGCCCATTATTTCTGCATGTAATTATTTTTTGCATAATATTGGGTTGGTATTGCATAAAATTTTATTACCCTATGTCATTAAATCTCCTGTTTACATAAGGGATAGTGTTGATTTTTTGAATAGAATTTCTTCTTTGCTATGGAAAAAAGATATGTATTGGCTTGTGGTTGATGTCAAGACCTTATATACTTCCTTCAACATAAGGATGGTCTGGAAGCAATAAGATTTTTCTTGGGAGATAACCCCTTAACTTGTTTTGTTGTCGACATGATTGATTTTTGTTTAAAGAATAATTATTTTTATTTTGATAATGTATTATATAGACAGAAACAAGGTACAGCAATGGGGGCAGCATTTGCCCCATGTATGCAAACCTTTTCATGTCTTTTTTTGAAACTAAATTTTTATTTAATTTGGATTTTGTGAAGAGATGTGCAATTTTATTTTCGTTACATCGATGATTTGATTTTTATTTGTGAGGGTGGTATAGAGCAAATAGATGAGTTTATGTTAGATTTGCATAGGAATCCCTTTGGTCTGGCTTTTGATGGACTTCAGAAGGGCAATAAGGTGGTATATTTTGATCTTATTTTGGAAGGTACAGAACAAGGGAATATTTCGTCCAATATACATAGAAAATTTGTGGACGGTAATCAGTACCTGCATGCATCAAGTTGCCACCCTTCTCATGTGTTAGAAGCTTTACCTTATGGGGAATTGGCTCGTGTCTCTAGATTGTGTAGTGAAGTAAGTAATTTGGAGAAGGAATGGGAGACAACAAGTAAGATGTTTTTACAGAGGGGCTATAGCCCAAATATTTTGAAACAAGCCTTGACGAAATTAAAGAAAGATATAGGTTTAGTGAAGGGTAACCTTTTGTATGGAAGACAGCATCGGTCCCAATTCAGAAGAGTTCCTGAAGTTAAACAGGATAAAGTAGATGAAATTTATTTTGTTTCGGTATATAATGTGAAAAGTGAGGATATTAAAATTTTGACAGAATATTATTGGAAATATTTGTGAGAAGATAGGGTTCTGGCAAGTATCCTTCCAAACAAACCCCTTTTTTCATATAAAAGGTGTAGGAATTTGAAGGATATGGTGGTACATGGAAAGTTTCAAATGCCCAAAATAGATATACCGAAGATGGTTGTAAGTTTGGGTACGATATGCTGCAATAGATGCAGCATTTGTACAAATATAGTTCAAACATTTGATGAAATAAATGGGGTGAAGTTTATACCAAGGGAGGTTTTTACATGCAGAAGTAAGGGGGTAATATATGCACTTAGATGTCCATGCGGACTATATTATATAGGTGAGACTAAGAGAATTCCGGATTAGATTTTTGGAACATGTTAGAGATGTGAAGAATAATAGGGGGAATAAAATAACTGCAACACATTTTAATGCATTTCATAATGGTGATGTGTCTTTGTTAAAAGGCACAGTTTTAGAAAGTGTAAAAAGTTTATGTGGTGATGAAAATGTGTTAAAACATAAATTGTTGTATAAGGAAAGTATTTTTATTTTAAAATATAAAACTATGACACCCAATGGTCTTAATAATGAATTTAACTGGAGATATTTACTTTAATAGGGAATTTTGGTACACAATTATATAATTGGTGGGTATGTGTATCAATTAGATGTTTTACATAAGGATATGTATTTGTACCTTGCATTTTTATATTCTTTGAAGGTGGTAGTACCGAAGCGCTACAACAAGAGAAATAAAAGATTCTATTTTATCTGGTGGTCTCATTTCACAGTCGGTGAAAAGAAATTCATTTTTTTGTTGGGGCCAGAGTTGTGTTGCAATTTTGTGGCAGTAGGAGTTTTTATTGTTTTTATCATTGCTCTGTTGGAGATGCTGGGTGAGCTGATTCGATTGACTGGGGAAATTATTTTTTGAGCCATGATACAGAATTGGAATTGCCTAGATATAGTAAAGCCATGCTGAGTCTAATTATGGTGGTTGCCAAAAAAGCAATTACCAGAAAATGGAAATTAAAGTGTAGGCCAACTATATAGTAACAGAGATAAAACAACTGAAATTGGGACTTTTAGAAATGGGAAGGAGCACACTACATAGGAAAAAATGGGAATTGTGGGAACTTTATATGTAGAGAGAAGGAATACAGTTTAAGAGGCAGGATTTGAATGAGCCATATAATTCTTAACTGACAATGACTGGACAGATAAGTGATGTATAATGTTTGCAACTACAGTTGTTTCAATGGTGTCTGTGATGTATGATGTTTGCAATGAAAGTGGTGTCATTGTGTTTGTTTTTCATTCATATAAATGCAAGATTGCCTATGTCATAAGTGAAACTTTAATAAAGATGTTTGTTGAAAAAAAAAAAAAAAGATTAAAACTATGGACTAAATGTGAGGAAATTACCAATGCAGTCTACACAGTAAACAGTAAAGAGAACATGAACATCTTGCACAACCAGGGCAGAAATTAATGAAACTCTGGTAAATCTTTTGAAGGCATACACAAATACATCAACAACCTTTATGGTCCCAACAGCTAAGGCTATCCAGTCATCCCAAGGCAGATTTATATTGCATTGCACATAGAAACATAAATGGCCAGTGATCTCATGGCATATACATACTTCTGACTAAAGGGTAAAACTCCCCTGACAGCACTTCTAGTAGCCCAAAATACACAGACAAAAATGAAACAGCAACATGCTGGTGTTCTTCAGGATTTATCTTGCTCAAAAACAGAACCCAATGGCCATTTTCTAACTGTTTTGCAACAAGTTCTCTAATGAATCATATGCTATTTCTTCCAAAAACAAAATAGTACAGTCTTGAACTGTGCAGCACGTTGGAAGACATGGTTGCAACTCACAACAATCCTCGGTACTAATATTACATTGCAATATAACAAAAGCAGCAGCAATTGTGATACATAGCAATATTCAGTTACATAAAAATATACTGAGGAAGTTTCCATATTGTGGACTTATCTGTAAATGACATAAGATCGAAACTAATCATCTTTGCTGTAGCTGTGATAAATTCAGGTAGCATAAACAAAAATATTTACCTGTTCCACAAAAAAGGCATTTAAGGGAGCTGGGATAATATTAAATCCTTTACATTTATGGCTCCCTACTCATTCTCACTGTATTCCCCAAAAACTAACAGGTTTGGCTGAGTTTCAATAAGCAGTCACATATAAGGTTATGGTACGTATACTGTTCCCTGATGGTAATAAACAATTTTTTTTGTCTCACAACTTCAGTTCATAGTTCTTAATGTTCCCTAAACCAGTAACATGTATAGCAGAGTTTTCATTTCTCTTATGTTGAAGCCAGCAAGACACCATTACATGTCAGTTATTTCAATAAAATTCTTAAATATTTTTACACGTTTGTATTAGACAAGCATCAACAAACCTTACTTTTAAATCATTAGTTTGGCAAATATACTTTAAACAGACAAAAAGACTTGCAAAAAAGCAGTAGTGAAGTTGCCACACCACAATTAATTCCTGCAGTGCCTTCATTTTTGTGAGCTGCACACATTCTTCTTGCTGGAATGCGACATAATGAGCAGAATCCTTCCTCCCAAGCTCATCTAATTTTTTATTTCATACATAGATCTCCCATTATCTACACATGCACACCATTTAGTTACGTGCTTTATTTTTACAATTGTTAACCAGGTAAGTGCACTGGTCTAAGGACTCTTAAGGCGTAACCAGAGTCATGACGGCAAGAACAAATTATATTTTAAACAAATTAGTCATAACACAATGTAAGGTACCATGATAAAATATACATGCATTTTGATATGTAGTAGCAAATAATGAAGAAAAAAATAAACTAAAAGTAATATGCAATAGTCAGGAAGGAATGAAAATAAGTTAAATTAGTTTTGTCAGTTTTACGCATTAAGTGCTGTACATTTAAGTTTTTACTATGAATCTCCAAAACATGCAGTCCCGGGCACTGCTTGTGGATTTGTTAATTTCTCCATCAGTAAATGCTGTGCAACATTTCAAAGACTAATCCAAAGCCTCTAGAAAGCCTTTTGGCTTTCTGTTTTAATGTCACGATAAATCTTCTCTAGTTCATGTTCGGCACTTTGGCTACTATGTAACAGTTTTCATCATGCCCTCTCAGTATAAAAATGGAACCAGGATTTTTCTTGACTTTGGGTAGTCTTCAAATTTTTGTAAGTACCATCTGAAATACAAACAGGATTCTGTCAGGAACTTCCTACAATATCTTTGAGAAAACCAAGAATTATATTAACAATGCTTTAGTGGACAAAATAAGGAATAAATGACAATTTCTTAAGTTTTACTACAAGTAGCTACACTGTGTCTAACAAACCAAGTAAATACAAATAAATAAGCTATTACAAGGTGAGAGTAGCAAGGTCAAAAATTACTGGTAAAAAACACATGGGAGATGCATCTTTAGTTTGACAAAAAACATGCATAAAGCTGCTACTACTTCACTTCCAGACCACAGCATTATATTTGCTGTTAACAGCAGATCTTGAATATGAAGCACAGTATAAACTTTGCCACTGTGAATATTATTTTAAGGAAATCATGCAACTCTTTTTTTTTATTATTCTGATTTGGTCCTTGCAATGTTCTGACCATTAGCTGAGCACTGCAAGGATTCCCCTGCAAGCAGAAGTGTTTGACATGTCCACAGAGAACAAGGCCACTGTGACTGGAGACCAAAAGACAGGAAACAACAGATCTAAATCTGGCTGGTTGGGAACAATGATTAGACATCCTCAGCACTCTGCAGAGAATTTTCATCTGTCTCTAATATCCACCCCACGGCCCAATGTGCAAGCCACCAAAATGAGGACTGCATTTCGTCTTTACAATGAATATATGTATGCTTCTACACATGTATCTAATCCTGTCTAGTATGTATAGTGCTGCTTAGTAGAAATAAATACGTGACATAGTCCTGTGCTTCCAGTGATACCCATCGGATTTCCACAGGTATCACTGATTGCCTCTCTTTCCGTGCAGGATGGGAAAATTAGTGCCTGCCACTCAATCACCTTCCAGCCAGCTCTTGAAGTGCCTTTCCCTCAGGCCACTATTCAAACTAAAGTAATCAGAGACATAGTTTATGGCTTTATCCCTCAATACCACAGAACCAGTCTTCACACAGCACTTCTGCCAAGTACTAAATATGCAAGAAAATGCTACAGTTTTCTTTTCCATTGTGATAAGCAGAGGTAAATCAACCCTAATTAATGAACTAACACAGTTCTGAATATGCACGCATACATACATATATGTATACAAGTCCAAAGAAACAGTGGAGGCAGGACAAACATAGAAGTGCATCTTTATTTTCACAATCAAAAGAAAATCAAGATCTCAGTCCACCTAGCTTTGCAGAGCCAAACAAAAATACAGAGTACCAAAGGTTGTACTGCCCAAACTTCAAAGTCTACACAGCCCTTTCAAGATGCAGCCTTTTTTTTTTTTTTTAAAGACAAGGCTGCAGGCCTATTCCAGGCCCAGCTTCCAACTTATAAGCAAGTACCTCCGCAAAGAACACTCCACAGGTTAGCTATGACTGAGTTCCCAAACGCCATGCTTCCAGGGTCTTCCTTCAAATGATCTTCCAAGGGAGGAAAATACTTCCTGATTTGTTGCTTTTAGTCAACCTCCTGATATATACAATCCTAAATGGTAAATAAAATAACTAACTGCTGAAAATATTCCCACACTCCATTCTGTATTACACTTAAAAGGCACCTTATACATTACCAGTGAACAGAATGTAGCTATCCCCCTCCAAAAACCAAACAAGGAGGTTGGAATCATTACAACAGGTTGTAGGCCCTGGACAACCCATCATTATCATTTCTGTTGGATAATCCTGGACTGTGCATACTGGAATGACTGGAGGAATAGTACCTGCTGGTACAACTATGTATTATCATCAGTTTACCTACTTAACCACTGTAAAAGAGCATATTCTGCGAGAAAACCAAACAGAAGTGCCTGCCTAACAAACAGTAATTCCAACCACTCTAGTGGCTTACAGGAATAAAGCCCTGAATACAGCCCAGTCAGCCTGGGTTCAAATTAGTGGGCCAAGCGACTGATGGAGCAGCAGGGGAGGGATGGCTATCCCGGGGGCGGGTTATATGGGTGTTACCTGTTGCTGTCCATGGTGGAGGCTGGGACATTACATTAAGGGGGTGTAGTTCAAGGAGGGGCAAGGGTGATGGGCATGGCTGAGGTGCTGAAGAGGAGGAACAATACACTGCACACCCATCCCTCAAGTGTACCACAGATAGCACACAGGGTGGGGAGACTGGCAGGTAGGGGAATAACAAAAAAAAACTGGCAGAATTGTGATGGCAACAACCCTCAGAACACTCTTAGGTTCCAAAGCTGGCCCCAGCTGAACTGGAGTAAGTCCAGGGGGGGACAAAGAAGCTGGAAAACATGGTGTAGACAAGGGGAACTGGATGGAAAGGTTGTAGGATGATGCAGGGACAAAACAAAAGTACAGTTTTGTACCTACCATAAACGTAGATGTTCGAGTGTATACACTGCTGCAGTCATTACACTTGGGTTATCCTGCCGTCAGCTGGTCCCGCAGTCGGTCCGAGTTCCAAAGTCTTGGTCTGGCATTGGTTGCTGTCGCTTCTTCCCTGACGTCAGTGCGCCAGGGGTATACAAGATGCAGCCAACACCATTTACTTCAGTTTTTCTTGCCCCAGATGTCAGGTGCCCCCAAAAAGGTAGGCAATGTAAATTGCTAATAAAACATACATAAGAAAAGCAATCAAATACTTTGTTACCAGCAAATACTCCCCATAGGTAGCAAAGTGTAGAATACTAGGGTAAGTACCAACAAGTAAGAGGGGAAGGAGGGAGGGTAACCTGGACTGCAGCAGTGTATACACTCAAACATCTACATTTATGGTAGGTACAAAACTGTACTATGCTCATCGTGTTACACTGCTGCAGTCATTACACTTGGGTAGAATCCCAAAGCTGAGGTAGGGTGGCTGGTTCTATAAGGCATTAGGGGTGGCTATAAGGCCCTGCAGAACTGCAGTGGCAAAGCCAGCTCTTGATTTAGAGTAAAGAGGCAGATGGTAATGCTTGGTGAAGGTATGTACAGAACTCCAAGTTGCTGCTTCAAAAATGTCCTTGGTAGGTACTCCTCTGAGGTAGGCAGTTGAAGTGGCTGTTGCCCTGGTGGAATGAGACCTAATGCTGTTAGGTGCAGTTTTCCCATGGTATGTATAGCAGAAACGTATACAATGCCCTATCCATTTTGAAATGGTCTGTTTTGAAATGGCTTTTCCCTGTGTTCCTGCAGCATATGCTACAAACAATTGCTCAGTTTTCCTGAAAGCTTTCGTTTTGTCCAAGTAGAAGCGTAACTGCCTGTGTATGTCCAAGGAATGCAGTAGTCTCTCCCCTTTATTCTGTGTATTTGGATAAAAAGTTGGCAAGTGAATAGTTTGGTTTAGAGCCACACTTGATACCACCTTTGGCATAAAAGTAGGGTTTGTTCTTAAAGACATCCTGTCTTGGTGGAAAATGAGGAAAGGTTCCACTGCCATTAGTGCCTGTAATTCTGAAACTCTTTGTGCTGAGGTTATTGCCAGGAGCAGAGCAGTTTTCCAAGAGACATATTTTAAGTCTGCTGAGTTAGCTGGCTCAAAAGGAGGTAAAGTTGATTTTTTCAGGACGAAGCTGAGGTCCCAAGTTGAAGTTGGTGGTCTACGGGGCGGTCTTATGTTTTTAGCCCCTTTGAGGTACTGTTTTAGCAAAGGATGAGAAAAAATTGGTGGATCTGTGTTGTAATGAGCAGAGATGGCAGAGGCATGGATCTTAATGGATGAAAAGGAGAGGCCTTTGTCCAGCATCTCAGTCAAGTATTGTAGTATCTGAGGAATATTTGGGACAGGAGGGTCAAGGCTGTGAGCCTGGTTCCAGGCACAGAATCTCTTCCATTTATCCGAATAGGCTTTCCTGGTGCTAGGCCTTCTGGCCTCCAGAATGACATCCATAACAGCTTTGGAGAGAGGCATTGTTTGCTTGACTAAAGGGATCTGCCATGCAGCCAGGTTTAAAGTCTTGAGCTGGCCGTGAAGTATCTGATTGTTTTGCTGAGTCAGAAGTTGTGAGATTTGAGGCAAAATCCATGGTGGTCCTTGTGCTAAGTTCTTTAAGACTGGGTACCAGTGCTGGCGTGGCCAGTCTGGGGCAATCAGGATCATCTTTGGCCTTTCTTGTCTGGCTTTTATGAGTACCTTTGAAAGGAGAGGTAGTGGTGGGAAAGCGTATACTTGTAGGTTTTTCCAGCTGAATGAAAGGGCATCCACTTTCCATGCTTGTGGGTGGTAAGCCCTTGTGCAGAATTTCTGTAGCTGGCAATTCATTGGGGATGCGAACAGATCTATGTGCGGGCTCCACCATTTTTGTGTTATCATCCTGAACATTTGTGAATGTAATTTCCACTTGTGCGGATCCATGATGTTTCTGCTTAAGTCATCTGCCAGTGTGTTTTTCTCTCCTGGCAGGAATTGTGCTTGCAGATGAACTTGATAGGTTAGAGCTGTGTTCCACAAGGTCATGGCTTGTCTGCAGAGGGGATAAGAATGAGTGCCCCCTTGCTTGTTTATGTACCACATAACTGTGGTGTTGTCTGTCTTTAGTAGTAGTTGTCCTGGATGCAGAAGGTCCTTGAAAGCTATAAGGGCATTTTGGACAGCTAGCATCTCTTTTTGATTGATGTGAAGATGCCTTTGTTCTGCAGGCCACTTGCCCTGAATACATTTTCCTGCCATGTGTGCTCCCCAGGCGTAATCCGAAGCATCTGTTGGCATTGTTTGCCTGGCTGTGGGTTGAGTGAAAGGCTGTCCCTTGTTGAGGTGACAGGCTTGAGCCCACCATCGAAACTCCTGTTGAAGGCAAGGAATAAGTGGTATAACTGTTTCCAAACTGTGACAGTGTTGAGACCAGACACTCTTTAGGTACCATTGTAGTTTCCTCATATGCAGTTTGGCATATGGAATTAGTAGTATGCAAGATGCCATGTAACTGAAGGCCTGCAGAATTTTTCTTGCAGAGAGTTGGGTTTTTGTTGCCATTAATTGGAAATATTGAGTCAGTTGTCCTTGCTTGTCTGGCATGAGATAAGCCATCTGGGCCGTTGTATTTAAGCTGGCACCCAGGAATATTATTGTATGGGCACTAGTTTTGATTTATTTTCGTTTACTGTGTACCCTAGGCAAATTAGCAGTCTTTTACAAACGCCAGATGCTTTAGAAGAATGTCTTTGCTCTCTGCTTGAATAAGGCAGTCGTCCAAGTATGGGTAAATTTGAATTCCTTTTGCAATTACTGGTGCCATGCATTTTGTAAAGACCCTGGGCGCAGTAGATAAGCCAAAGGGCAGTGCAAAGAATTGGTAATGCATTGAACCTGCTAAGAATCTGAGGTATCTTCTGCAATTTTGTCTGATAGGGACATGCAGGTATGCCTCCTGGACATCCAAAGTTACGAGCCAAGCTTTCTTGCCCAGCATGGGAAGAAACTGCTGTAGAGTCAACATTTTAAATACTTACCTGGATGTTCCAAAATTCAGAGAAGAAAGATCCAGAATGGGCCTCCAGGCTTCGTCCTTTCTGGGAACCAGAAAGAGTCTTGAGTAAAATCCTTGTCCTTGCTCCTGTGTTGGTACCTTTTGAATAGCTCTCATGTCCATGAGTGCTGTAATTTGTCTTTGAGCCTCTGCCCATTGATTTGGTGGCAGATTTGGCATTCCTTTTAACCTTGGCCGAGTGTGAAAGTGGAACCTGTAACCTTGAGACACAATATTGAGAACCCAACCCATTTGTCTTTGGTGATCACTTGCCAATTGTGACTGAAAAGTGCCAGTTTTCCCCCCCAAGGGGGCTGCCAAGAGAGAGATGTTTGGCAGCTGTAGTGAGAAGTCATTGGGGCTGTTTTTATAAGGTTGAGGCCTGTCTTCCCCTTCTTTCTGGGTTGAAGCACCCCATTGTCGAGGCTTGTAAGTACCTTGTGGTTGACCTCTGCCTCTTGGACGTCTGTATCAACTCCTTTGAGGTCTGTCTGAAACTGGAAAGGACCATTTCTTTGTTGGCCAATTTCTGCTAAATCAAGGAGGCTGAACCTGTAAGAAATCATTCACCGTTTGCATAGATTTTGCTTTATCCTCCATTTTCTTTAATACCTCTTCTGCCTTAACTCCAAATAAAACATCCTGCTGCAAAGGTGCATCCAATAATTTTGCTTTAACATGATCTGGTAAAGTCTGCTCTTTTAACCAAGCATGTCTTCTAATGACAGACACTGTAACTGCTGCTCTACAGGAGGCCTCTAAGGAATCAAAAACACATTGCAAAGTATGTTTTCCCATTTGTTCAGCTGCATGCAATAAATCCTGCATTTCCTTATAATTAGGAAGATCTGAATTTGGAAGCATTTTTTGTTTCAACTGAGACATCAAATATTGCTGATATTTAAGCTTGTGAAACTGGCAGTTTAAGGCTCTCACTGCTAAAGTTACAGATGTATATATTTTCTTCCCCCATCTGTCTAATGCTCTGGAATCTCTGTCAGAGGGGACTGGATTTTTTGCTGTAGAGGCCTTTACCCCTTTGGGACCCTGGGAAATAGTTTCAGGGTCAGCCACAGGGCTTTTATAAAGTAATTTGTGAGAGTCATGGACTCTGTAGTATGTCTGGCTTAACTGGAGCAGGAGGTAAAGAATCGGGATTTAAACTGGATTCAGAATACACATCATCCACAATATCTAACACTGGCGGAATAGCAAGGGGTCTGTGTTGAGGTAATAAAAGAAAATCTCTCAGCCTTTTCTTGGATTCTGAGTAATCCTGGCCCTCCCAATGGAAATGCTCCCGCATGGTATGTAAGGTTACCCCAAAGGAGTAGTCCTCGGGTGGAGAGGCTGAAGGAATAGATTCCTCAGCATCACAATCCTCATAAAAGGGGTAAAGAGTATCCTTGGTCTGATGATGAATCTGAGGAGATGGACACCTGGTCGGATGAGTCATAGTCTGCATCCTGTACCTTTTATCAAGAGGAGGGTGGGACCCCCTGATCAGAGTAATTAGGTCTTCGGCCATTTTGAGCATCTGTTTCTTAGGCATGGAGGCCTGTCCAGGTGAGTGCTGAAGTTGTTTCTTTGTTTTAGATTTAGCAGAAGATTTAATGGTTAACTGAGCAGGCCTGAAAACACCTTCTGAAGCTGTGGGTTGTTCAGCTACTCCGGAGCCCTCTGAAGGATTAGTCTCGGTAGGCCACAAGTCTGGTGTATCCGAAGTCCCAGCCATCTCCACGTGGGAGTCAGAGGCGGCCTGTGGTTCCAAAGAAGCGGTAGTCAGGGGCTGCGAAGGCGCCTTGCTGAAAACCAGAGAACCGGCGACTGGCCTAGAAGAGGCTTTGTCGTCAGTTTTAGGCCTCGGATGCCTGTCCTTGTCTTTGCATTTTTTTGTGTAACCCGGTCGTTGGTAGTTCCGATGGCATGGTGTAATTGAATTTTCTGCCAAAATAATGTCGGGCAAAATCAAACCGATGTTTAATAGTGCACTTGTTAAACCTAGCACAAAACCGACAACCTGTGACGTCGTGGTCTGGGCCTAGGCATGGGATACGATAGGAATGGAAATCCTCATGAGGTATTTGCTTCCCACAAGAAATACAATTATTAACTTTTACTGACATCGGTCTGAGGCAAGAAAAAGTTTCCCCAATGGGGTACTTAGCTTTGTAGAAGACTTCGGTTCTGGATTCGGAATGAAAATCTCAGGAGTCGGACGAACGGCACTTGCGAACTGCTTTTGCATCGGGCACCGCACGGCAAGAAAGACTGAAGAAAATGGCGTCGGCTGCATCTTATATACCCCTGGCGCACTGACGTCAGGGAAGAAGCGACAGCAACAGACGCCGGACCAAGACTTTGGAACTCGGGCCGACTGCGGGACTGCCTGACGGCAGGATAACCCAAGTGTAATGACTGCAGCAGTGTAACACAATGAACATCATAGCATTTCACGGCACAGAAGGCCCACTTTCCTGCAATACACTCTCTTTCAATAATCACTCTACTGCAAAGAATAGAAGGCCTACTTTATTGCTAGATATTCTCTTTCAAAAGCTAATACCTCTCTACACTGCACAGCCTCCTACTGACACGACACATAGGGTGGTCCATACCTTGAATGTGTTGAGATAATACTGCATCCAAACCTACCCCTGACACATCAGTATATAAGAGGACTGCTTTAATAAAATCAGGAGTTACTAACAGGTTCAGAACACTGAACCCCTTTTTAGTCCACTGAATGTTTTATCTGCTTCAAAACACCACTGCTCCTTGACAAAACTTTTCTTCTTACAGGCCTGTCAAAGGATGGCCAATAGTTACAAAATTATGCATACCGAGGTAGTGCAAAAATAACCTTCATTGTCTCGTAGTACAAGACAGAGGCAAGAATTTTATGACATTTCTTTTTTTCATAGTTGTGGACTTACCACCATTTCCTATAAGGCACCTCAAGTACTTGAACTCCACCATTATATCCTATGATCCTATATGAGTGGATGGGAAACCACAAATTTGTCCCACGGGTTCCACTTATGTCCCTCATTGACAGGGGTGTCAGGTGCTGACTGAGGTTTCTTTTCTGGGGATAAACTCTTGGCTAGGCTTGTAAGGGCCCCAGGGTCATTAGCCTAGTAATCGCCTGTGATCCTATGACCATACCCATTTTTCTTTTCATAGCACTTACAGTCAAGCCTTTATGTCTTATGTATTCTAACACACCACATGCTTTAAATAAGTAACATCACCAGTCCTCTGAATGAATAAGTGACATCACCAGTCCTCTGAATGAATGACTATATTGTCCAGGTATGCGGCAGCACATCGTGAATGGGGCATCAATATTTTATCAATCAGCCTCTAAAAGGTAGCTTGGGCTCCATCTGGGTCAAATGGTAAAACAGTAACTGAAACAAACCATTAAGGGTTAGAAAAATTATTTTTCTTTGGCAGAGGGGGCAAGTAGTGTCTGCCAGTATCCCTTTATTAAGTCTAGTGCTGTAAACTATCTGGGAAAAGAAACACTATCGAACTTTGAAATGTGATTTAGTTTCCCAAATTCATTATAGAATCTCATTACTTCCATAACGTTTGAGGACTAGCACTACTGGGCTGCTCCAGTCACTCTGTGACTCTTCAATTATGCCAAGTTGGAGCATTTTTAACTATTCTTATTGCTTTTGTGGCCCTGTTACTCTCTAATGCTTCAGTTTAACCATCATTTCAGTTGCTGTCTCTGCATTATTTTCTATCAGTTTAGTTTTTCCAGACATTTCTGAGTATACTCCTTTACTTCTTCATAAAAACTTCTCTAATTTCGTACTTTTGACAAGCAGTCCTCAAACTGCACTTCAGGTACAGATTATCTGATTTCTCTCTATGAACTTCAGCTTGCAAGCTCTCTGCAGAATACTCCATTTCCTTCCACAGCTTCAACACATTAATGTTATAAAACATTCTGTATATTTCTTTTTTCTGGTTGTTTCATATTCCAGTTCACACTGCAGTTACACTTTCCTTCACCTGAAATGGCCCTTGTTATTTGGCTAGAAAATCATTCTATGGAGGGCCCTAGCAATATTACCTGATATTCTAGGTTAAATTATCTAAGTAGAGCAGTCTTGCTATAAACTTGTTGCATTTCCTAAACTCCCTGCATCCTTCTCTATGGGCACTACCACTACCAGATTTAATTTATTCTGCAAAAGTACAGTTGTCAGAACTTACCATAACAGTAGATGTCCTACTAATCAATGTTGCAGTACGCCTGACATATAGGTTGTCACCACTGATGTCTGGCCGGGGTCTTTACTTCCTGAGGTCATACATCTGACACATGACCTCAGCTTTTAAGCATAGGGATATACAGATGGACATACATGCATGGATTCTCAGACCATCTCCAAGCCAACAGCCTGAAGACCACAGTGAGGGAGACTGGTCAGCTAGGATGGCAGTAGTCTGAATAGGAAAGCAAAATCCCCTGTTGCCATGTAACAGAGAAGATATTAAAGTAAAGGGGAGAAGAAAAGTAAAGTTGAAGTAGGGTAGAAAACAGGGGATGGAATACTGCAACAATGATCAGTGGGACATCTACTGCTAGGGTAAATTCTTATACAACTGTACTATGTCCTGACTGATATCACTGCTGCAGTATTCCTGACACATAGATAATTCCCACAGATGAAGGTGGTTGGTTACCGAATGGAAGAACTGTCTAGCAGTCTGGAGAGGACTGACCTAGCAAAGGCTGCCCTGGACCTGGATAAAGAATCAATTTTGTAGTGTCTGGTAAAGAGGTGTGCAGAGGAGCAAGTGTCAGCTTCTAAGATAGACGTGGCATTTACTCCCTTGTAAAAAGCCCCTGATGAAGCCACTGCCCTAGTGGAATGAGCTTTCAGGCAGGAAGGCAAAGGTTTACCATAGTACTCGTAGCAGAAAGACATAGCCTTAGAAATCCAATTTGCAATGTTTTGTTCGGCCACGGACTGGCCCAGCTTAATGCACAAAAAAGATACAGACAACTAATCAGTCTTCCTGAAGGATTTAGTTTTGTCTAGATAAAATCTTAGTTACCTACGAATGTCCTGAGAATGTAAGATCCCCTCCCCCATTTTGGGGACTGTGAAAGAAACTGGGTAGGTGAATAACTTGACTGAGGGAAGGCATGCTCACTACCTTAGGCATGAAGGATGGATTAGCCATGACAGTCACCCTTTCCTTGAAAAAAATAGAAAGAGGAAGAAAGGCCATGAAAGCTTGTATCTCAAATTCTCCTAGCAGAGGTGAGATGCATGAGAAGGATAATTTTCCAAGTACACAGTTTTAGAGGAGTGGAAGATGCTGGTTCAAAAGGAGGCCATGTAAACTTTTCATGTGCAATGGTGGAAAGATGGATTTCCTTGGTAGGTTAAGATGCAGGATTCCGCTGAGGAAGAGTCTAACTTTTGCTCTAGCCATAAGTGGAGGGTTCAGATGGAGGCAAGCATTGATGCCTGACAAGTGAGCTTTTACAGAAAAGTAGGCCAAACCTAACTGAAGGAGTTTGCAAAGATATTGCTGTACAGCAGAGACTTGTGATAAGAGTGGGTTCTGACTATGTTTGCGGCACCAATACGAAAACCTTTTCCATTTAGATGTATACGAGTTTTCGTTAGTGGGTCTCCTACCTTCTTGTAGCATTTTAACAACCTCTTCACAGAAGAGGTGTCTGATGAATTAAAGTCCTGTCATTCATAGGGTCAAGTTGAGAGGGGGAAGATTTGGGTGGAGAAGCAATCTGTTTTGTGATTAGGTTCAGATGTAGAGGTATTTTCCTGTAATTTTATTTATTTATTTGCATTTGTTTACTGGGGATGGTCCACTGGGCCAAAAATGCCCATTTTCCGTGAAGGCCCGGGGAGAAAAGCTCCACAGTGATTTATACAAAAATACACATCTGGCAAATACAACAAGAACTGACAATGAAATAAGTCTTGAACAATGTAATAAGGCAATGAAGCAATACAGTTTTACATAAGACTATCTACCGATTCTACATGTACATGTAATTACAGCAATAGATAATAATCAGGAGATAGGTAGGTAGGATGGGGAAAGAAAAAGGTGGAGGTGGTAGTGGGAGAGAGAAAACGTCAAGTTATAGAGTATGAGAAACTAGCACATTAGCATAGCCACTGGGAGGACAGATGTTGTTTTAAAGATTTTTTGAAAAGAGATGCACTGCTAGTGGGTCTGAGTGATGGTGGGTGACAGTTCCATAATTTAGCAGTGGAGAAAGAGTGCAGCATTTGACCGGTAGAGAGGTTAGGTTTGTTAATCTGCAGAAACATTTGATTCTCAGAGTGGACTATTAGGGTGGTAAAAGGTAAATAGAGAGGAAAGGGCAGGGCAGCTGGCAGGACTGAATATTAGTTTATAGGCAACTTTTAGTTGTATACATGTGAGATGATGGGGAAGTTATGGCCAGTTTAGTAAGTGAAGAGAGGCACAGTGGTGAGATGAATTTTGTCTGTTGGTGACCAACTTTGCAATTTTGTTATAGCAAGAATTGAGCTTGGATTTAAGACTGGCCTGTATGTTAGTAAAAAGAGGAGCGCCATAAAGAAGAGATGGGAGCAGGAAGGAAGAGGCAAGTGCTAGTTATGAGGAGTAATTGAGGAATGTTTTGTGGTGGTATAGCATGCCCAATTTCAGGTGAGCTTTTTTATTGTTGTTGTGAATATACAACTTGAAGGTTAGGTGTTCATCTATGGTGACTCCTAAAAGCTTAGTATGTGTGACAACCTCAATAGCAGTGTTGTCTTGGAGAACATAGAGAAAGAGTCTTTATTCATAGTAGAGGTCTTCTTAGAGGTGAATGGCATTAGTTTTTTTTTTTTTTTAGGGTTTAGGGCAAGGTGGTTGTTAGTCATCCATATTTCAGTCGAGGTGACAGCTGACTGGGTAAGTTTCAGGAGTTCAGGTGGAAAGTTGGCACTGCAAATGACAGTACAATCATCTGTGTACTGGATGACTATGCCTTGAGAAAGTGTGAAATAGAAGTCATTGATGAAAATGCTGAATAACAGAGGCCCTAGGATGGATCCTAGGGGAACACCAGTAGTAGTGTTCAGGAATGGAGAGAGACATTGTAACCATTTGATAGCTTGTTACCTGAATGAGAGGTAGTTGGAAAACCAGAGAAAGGTAGATGGAGACATTCCTAAGTTGGCGAGTTTTCTAAGGAGAAGAGGGTGGGATATAGTATCAAAGGCTTTGGAAAAGTCTAGAAATAAAAAGGAGACAAAGTTCCCAGCATTTCGAGCTCGATTGACAGAGTCACAGAAGGATATTAGAGCTGTAGTGGTGCTACATCCAGGTCTAAAGCCACGCTGTGTTACTGATAGTAGGTTATTGTCATATAAATAGTTAAGGACTTGGATATGGATACATTTTTCAAGGATCTTTGAGACAGGGGACAGAATGGCAATGGGTCGGAAGCTGGAAATATCAGTGTTATTTCCACCGTTGTGCAGTGGAAGGATGAATGCTTTTTCCCCAAATGGTGGGATTGTAAGACTCTTGAATGGACCTATTGAGAAGTAGACTGACAGGGTATTCTATGGAGTTTGCTGCTATTTGAAGGAATTCTGGGGGTAGGTTGTCAGGGGCTTTGGTGCATGGTTTTAATTTCAGAAGTAGTTTCTTTACTGTGGCAGTAGGGATAAGTGCAACAGAGGATTTATCTAAGTGCGTGTGTGTGTGTGGGGGGGCATTAGTAGATTGGTCTGATGGGTTTGGTTTGGATGATTATAAGGGAAGTTGGCAGTAAGATTCGTTATGGCATTATGAAATATGTGTTGAAGAGGGTGGCTATTTCATTGGGATTTTTTTCTGGATTGGGACAGGGGTTGCTGTTAGATCCTGGGTGAAGAAGTTTGTTTATTGAGCTCCAGAAATGCTTTGGATTTTGTTTGTGTTGGTTTTGTAAAGTGTGGTAGTATTCTTTTTTTATCCATAATAACTAGGCCCTTTACTTGGTTGCAAAGTTGTCTGTAGGTTATAAGGTCAGAGGTTATTTTGTGTCTTTTCCAAAGCTTCCAAGCTTTGTCTTTGGTGGCCATGTTCTGTTTAGTAGCTCTATTGAGTCATGGGGTGAGGTTAGATTTTACTCATTTTAGTCGGGGGTGGGGTGGGGGTGGGGAGTGCTAGCTTTTTTAAGATGTTTAGGAATGTAGAGTTGAAAAATTCAACTGCTTCATCTAGGGGAACCCAGTCAATGCTGTTTAAAGTATTGTTAAAGGATGTGGGGCAAACATTGGATAGGTTTCTAACGTTTTTATATAGTGGTCTGTTTAATGCTGTTGAGGTCTTACATACAAAAAGGTAGGTAAGTGGTCACTGATACTGTTTGGGAGAGTTCCTGTGGTGGAGATTTTATTGGGGTCAGACACCATGATCCAATCTAAGATTATTCCACAGCTGTCATTTTTGTTGGGTCTAGTAATATCAGTGACTAGCTGGTTGTAGTTAAATAGGTTTATGCTAGAGGGGGGAGTGCTGTTGTGAGAAGTCTAACCAATTAATATGAACATCCCCAAGAATTATTGTTTCTGTGGTTATGTTGCTGAATGTCCATGCTAGGATATCCTCTAAAATAGGAATATTATTGCCAGGGGGATGTATAGGACAATGATACAGAGGTTTTTGCATTCATTTATTTTTAGGAAGGTAATTAAGACTTCTGCAGTAGAGAAGCTGGGTACAGATGAGTTGTATGAGACTATATTGAAGGTGTTAGGATAGATCAGTGCTACTCCACCACTTATTTTGCAAGGTCTAAGCGCAGGCATGCAAAACGAGGGGGAAGGAATTCTCAGTTTTTAAAGTATGGTTTTAGCCATTTTTCTGTAGCAGCAATAATGTCGGGCTTGTTTTGTGCTACTCAGGCATGGAATTCAGGGACTTTGTTTCAAATACTTTGCAGGTTAATTGTTGTTAGATTTAAGGATTTGTAGGAGCTGTGTAAGTTAGGAGATTAAGTGGGGGACCAGGATTTGGACAGATATCTCCACATAAGGTTGGTTTGGAGAGTTTATGTAGGACAGTAGTAAGTTCTAGCTTTTTTCTTAGGCTACTGTATAGGTAGGTAGAATGGGTGTGAGATACATTTCCCATTTAGGGGGAAGATTTTTAGTTTAAACCAGAGAATGTTGTCTGTTGGGTATAGGTTAGGTGATATGTCAGTGTAGGTATTGAGGGGTAAATTATGAGTGGAGGTTGTGCAGATGGGTTTGTGGCAGATGTCGCTAAGTCATAGTGGCTTATGTTGTTGTAGGAGGGTTAAGGGTAACAGGAGGCTGAGGGGTGTTAGTTTCTATCTAAGTGGTATTGTGTTGTAGTAGGTTATAGTGGTGTAGAGTTTTAGGTTAGCAGATAAGGAGTAATAGAGGAAGTTTAAATAAGAAGAGAGGGTGGAGAAGGAGGCAGTGTGCAATTGGAGGGATTAGGAGTAGCCAATGGGTGTTGTAGATTAGAATGGAAATATGCTCAGCAATAATTACATGCCTTTTATTTTTATCATATGTTTTCAAGTGATGACTGAGAACATTAGACAGTGGGTAACCACATCACTCGGTGTTCTTTATATGGACTTTAGCGCGATCCGATGTTCTCCATTATTGCTAATATTTATTAAATTTAAAAAAATGTCCTTGACTATACTTAAGGATTTGCTTCTCTCCTATTCTGCAACTAACAGGTCGGATGTATGCTGCAATTTTTCACATTAAAAGGAACAGCGCAAAGCAACCGTTGAAGTCACCTATTGGCATTCAAAGGATAGTTAATCTCTGTTGTGTGGCAGAATCAGAAAAGGCATAGGATGCTGAGATAAGTTTTGACTGGGTAAGTAATACTAGCACCTTCACTGCCGAAATTTAAGGTGGAGGTGGGATAAATGAGTTGTATAATCACTGCATTACTTAAGGGCGATTCTCTTTTCCCTTTCAATTTCCTTTTGTCAGGTGAAATAGCAGGGGAAAACAATGTTGCCTCAGCCAAAAGGGTGCCAGTAAAATGAGTTTTGCTGATTTCTTTTGCGTCTTTAGAAGAATTGTTGGAAGAGGCAGCAGTGGAGGAAAGGCATAGAGAAACATACCTGTCCACTGGAAGGAGAGGGCATCTGTCCTCTGGCTGTGGGACAAGGATCCCTGTTGCAGATCTGGGGGAGCTGATGGTTGGTTGGTGAAGCAAAATGGTTTAGCTGAGGAGTGCCCCACTGCATGGTGATTGACAGGAAAACCTGTCTGGTTAACATCCATTTGTGGGGATCCTCCAGGAAGTGATTTAGGGAGTCTGCCAGCACATTGTTCTGTGAAGGAATGTATGGGGCTGTAAGCATGATATCCATCTGTGTGGCTAAGTTTCATGCCTCCTGTGCTAACCTGCACAAATGGTAAGACCAGATGCTTCCCTGTTTATGTATCAGAGGATTGTGCTGTTTGTGTACAATAGGAGATGGCCAGGTCTCCACAGGTAGGCAAAGGTCTGAAGCATTAGTAGAAGCCATGTAGGATTTTTTGTACTTTATAGTGACACCCAGACCTGACAGGAGTTGGATGGTGAAGTGTAGATGCTGAAGAAGTTTTGAAGAGAGAGGGTGGATCAAGAGGTCGCCCAGGTAGGTAAAAATGTGAATACCCAGAGTCCTACTGAAAGCTACCACTGAGACTAACAAGACTAGCCACTTTGTGAACACCTTTGGTGCTATGGAAGGACCAAAACCCAGAGCAGTAAATTGAAAGTGCGAACATCCAGAGAAAACCCTGAGGAATTCCTGCAAGAAGGATGAATGGATATATGTAAGCAGACATCCTTAAAATCTACGGACACTAGGAAAGACTTGAGGGAGAATGAAAGGCATAAGAGTGGGAAGACGAAACATTTTGAAAGTTGGTACTTTCAAGAAAGTGTTTAGGAGAGAAAGATCTAGGATGGGTCTCCACTGTCCTTCCTTTCTTGACACTAGAAAAATTCTGGAGTAAAATCCGTTTCCTATGAAGTCCTTTGGGACCTTCTGAATGGAGCCCTGATTCAGGATGTCTTGAATTATGGGGTGAGAAGGGACAGTTGGTTGTGAGGAGTATTTAGTATGCCCTTCAGAAGAGGAATATTTGCCCAGGACATGGTATAACTGTCCTTGATGATTGAAAGAACCCACTTGTCTGTGGTAATAGCTTCCCACCTGGCTAGGGAGAGTGACACACTTTTTTTTTTTTTTTTTTTTTTTAACACCTTCATTGAATTATCACTTGTGACATAGGCAAACATACATTTATATAAAAGTAATTAAACCATATTAATAAGTTCACATTATGTGCTGCAAAGGTAGTCACAGATTTTTGTTTCCAAAGGGAGGCCTGTCAGATGCTGGTTCCCTATGGGGTTTGTCAGTGTACATTTTCCTATGGGGTTTTTTTTTTTGGGTCTATATTATATATTCGAAGTTTCAAAACTTCGAATCCCATATGTTCAACAACATATTCGAAGTTTGAAACTTCAAACATATAACAAAACATCAAAAAAAAAAAAAAAAAAAAAAAAAAAAAAATTACCCTTAATGCTCCGAGCAGGGGGACAAGCCCCCCTGCATCCCCCACACCCCCCCCTACTTAAATATACCAACTCCAAGATCACACTTCAGTGCAGAAAAGGAAAATTCTCCCATTCTGCACTGTATGGTGCCGTTACATTTAACCTTTGAACTTTTCAAAGTTCGATCACATGGTGTTGACCATATGACATTCGAACTTTGAAAAGTTCATTCATGTAATAGTAACCCTTTTTTTTCTTGGTTTTTGAGACGTCGTAGGATCCCTTCTAAAGATGGAAGTAGATTTAGATGGGTAGTTCCTATAGTATCCAGGAATTGAGGAGAGTAGAATCTGTCTGCAGTCATTCATGGTCTTTACCCTGGTCTTGGGGATCTTTTGAAAAGAGTGGCAGCCTGAGGACCAAATAGTAAGTCTCTGTCTAAGTGAGTGTCTAAATGTTTTGACTGGAAATCCTCACGGATAGGCTGACTATGAAGCCATGCATATCTGTGAATAAAAGATCCAGTAGCAGCTGCACTAGAAGAAACATCTACAGCATTGTAACTGTACTTAAACTGTGGCTGGCTACATGAGTGGCCTGGGCAAGCAGATTCTGCAATTGTTGCCTTGAATGTGCTGTAGGAGAGGCAGGCATAACTTTGTTCAAGGTGTGCAGAACAAAGATCAAGTATTTAGTCATCTGAGTCTGGTATACCTCCGTTCCCCAATAGCCCTACTATATTTGTCTGTTGGTAGGGCATTAGCACTGGGTAAAAGCTTAGAGGGTTTATCTGAAGTGAGAGATACTGCAGAGTGGTCTGCCACAGGACTCTTGTATAAGTATTTCAGATCATTAGGTACCTTGTAATTCCTGACTGGTCTGTTAGGAGCTGGTGGTTGAGAGTCAGGTGCTGAAGAGGTGGACTGAAAGGCAGCCTGTAAAGCCTCAAGGACAGGAGGTACTGAAGAAGGTGCAGGAGTACCCATTTCCAAAAGGTTATAATGCCTCTTCTGAACATCAGAGATCCGAGTGGTTTTCCATTCAAAATGTTTCACCATGTTCTGGATAGTCTTCCCAAAGGAAGCTTCCTCAATAGGGGAATCTGGAAATAGAAAGTCCACTTCATCTGAACAGATTTGTCCAGGAGAATGCAACTGAAAAGAATAATCTAAGGAATGGACAAAATCACAGTCTTCATCAGAAGGGGATACCAAGGCAGGTTTTTGAGGAGTAGTCTGTGGTTGTAGAGACCCAAAGGAGTAAGGTTTCAAAGCCATAATAGCTTTGAACAACCCTTGTGAGAAATCTACCCACTCCTTTTCTGTAGCTGCTGATGGACAGGCCACATGTCTATTTTTTTGTTTTTCCTCCTCCTTCTTCTTAGACATAACATCTGCTTGGATGGAAAAGAAATGGAGGTTTGGAACCCTGCCTAATTTCTATTAATAGGTTCATAGGTTGGTACAAGGCTATCGGCCCTAGGGCCTATACAAGCCTAGCCATAACAATTCCCTGGCTATTTCTTCCCACACTATTTATAGGTTCATACGTTGGTACTAGGTTGCACCTGAAATCTCTTCCTTACCAATACTCATAGGTTCATAGGTTAGTACTAGGCTAACTGCCCCTGTGAGCCATTTTAAGCCCAGCCAGTTATCCCCTGTGAGATTCAAACTCTATACCTTGTGTTTGCAAGGCAAACACCTTAACCATTAGGCCACCCTCGCAACCCCAACGCCATGAGGTCCCTCGGGAATGACAAGTCGCTGTTCATCGGATGTATCAGCAGCCTGTAAGACCTCACGAGCCATACTGGCCTCTGAGAGGGTCTTGATGGCAGGCAACTGGTAAGTTGGTGTCTGAAATACTGGAATGCAGATCTGTTCTAGGCCTTGTTAGCTTCCACTTAAGTGGAAGAGGGATGTCTAGGGATGAAGACTCTGTCATCTTGGACTGGGTCAAGCATTTAAGACCTTGAGTTTCCAGAAAGGTATTGCGAGAGAAAAGCCTTGACATAAGAGCTTTGGGAATAAATGGCTGACAGATGGAGCAAGATCTGAGATCTTGTACTGGGCCTATGCAGAAGAGACACTTGGTATAAAAGTCATTGTATGCAATCTGTCTTCTGTACTCACACTTACCCCTCCTAGCTGACATTTAACAAACTTTGAGCAAAATTAATGAAAGTAAAAAAGGAAGGTTCCCCAACATTGCACTTATCTGAATAAATGATCAAGTGAACAAGAGTACCAAAGACCAAACAGCGATCAGTCTGACTGACGCACAACTTGCATTCAGGGTGGTAGCAAGACAGTCTGGTGATCCATGCTCTTACATCCACCTCTATAGCCCAATACTTATGAGCGGATGTCATGTATCAGGCGTACAATCCTGGGAAGGTAAAGCTTTGGTACCCCAGCTGGACGTCAGTGGTGACAACCCATGTGTCAGAAATACCTACAACAGTGAAATCAGTCAGGACATCTAAAAGTTCTTGTTTGTATCCTACAATGTAACAATGTTCTATTGCCTATTTAAGTGGTGTCTTTTCCTTTTCCCAAGTTTCCAAGAAATGTCAAGCAACCCTCTCAGATGTCTGTCCTACAGAAGCTTATATGGGGTAAACACAGTTGAAACTTGTGGTACTTCAATGACTGCAAACAATACGTTGGGTAATAACCATTCCTACTTTATTGTACATTTCTACTAGCCCAGTCTGTGGATGGTAGAAGGATATCTTCAACTATTTCACTTTGAAGTACAGATATAACTGATGCAGCACCCTCAACATGAAGGGAGTGCCTTGGTCAGAAAGTATATCCTTAGGGATACCCACTTTGGAAAATAACAATGTCAGACCCCCATCAACAGAGTTAACATTAACTTTACATAACGGTAAAACTTCAGGAAATTTGATAGTTTAGTCCATTATGACCAGTATGTACAATACTCATTGCTGGATTTTTTACTAATGACCCCATGATATCCCTAGCACAACATTCAAATGATGCATCTAAGATAGACATTGGGATAAAGAGGCATTTATTCAGGATAAGCTACAGTTTTCTGGTGTTGTGGGCAACAAGCACACAAGTTTTCTTCTCTCTGTCTCTCTCTTTCATTATGCCTGGCTAGTAAAATGTGTCCAATACCCTTACCTTCTATGCGTCTGTTAGCAGGTGACCTCTTAACATGCGACTACAGGCTAGGTTCATTACTACTGTCCACTAAGCTTCTGGCAGTAGTAACTGATACAAAATCCCTTCCTAGTCTTTGTTTAATTTCTATAACAGTTTATCTTTTAAATCAAAATATAAATAATACGTAATGGCATCTCATTCACAATCTTCCCCTAAAATGTTAGCTATACTCCTTCCTGCCTACAATCATCTTCCCACTGTGCCTTTTTAAATTTTTTGTCTCATTTGTAATTCCACTAACTCAAGATTATCTTCCTCAGTAACCTGCCTTGAGGTGGAGTATATAACTTCTGCCCAAAGAAATAAAGGCACTGCAGCTTCTTTCATGTATTCTAAAAAACAAACAAACAAAATATTCTCACTTTATTGCCTCTGCTATTACTAAAGTCCTCGAGTGATTTCTAGTCTTTTACCTTTCTCTTCCGTACAGTTAACACCTATCACTCACTCATTTCATTTCCTTCCTTATGTTGCCCTTTCTATGAAAAAAGTATCTCAAAACAAAATGTATGTACAGTTTTAATTCTTCCTTGGCTTGCCTGTATCGGTTTAAAGTTTGTTTTTACTTGTACTCTCTGCTTTAAATGAGCACAAACACTCTCATAAATGTGTTTTCTACTGCTTATCTTACTTCCTGTACTCACTTTTCTATTTTTATCCCCTCTGCCCTGGTGCTAACACTTCTTGTAGGGTATTGTTTATACTTCTGTCCTGAACTCAGTTTTAATTCAGAGTTTTCTATCAATTCACTTTCAGGTCTTAAATTGATATCTCTTAACAGTTCTGGGTTTCTACTCTCTGTTAATGGAACATGCTTCTGACAGTTGTCAGGATAATTTTTACTGTCTAACCAAAAATAAATTCTAGCTGCTTTTGTGTTTTTATACCAACTTTCTCCTCTTGGTTTTGATTCTGAATCTCTCTATGATCATTTTATAATGAAAGGCTGTATTAATCTGCTCTTCTACCTCCTTCCTGATAAGTCTATCAGCATGTCACACAATGTTTATAGATTCTTATTTATCTCAATGTGTTTTAGAATGAGGAAAGTCTTTTTCTAATATTATATTATGAGTTAAATCAGTGGTTAGAGCCATAGGATGCATCAGTGTCCCAAGAAAAGGGAAGCCCTGGGGTGTGCCTACAAATGGTCTGCTGTGATTAGTTTACTACCCTGCTAAACAAAAAATAAATAAATAAATAAATAAAAATGAAATGCTTGAAGGTCTGCACCTGTAAAAGGTTTCTCTTTTCTGTCATCATGAATGCACATTACCTTCACTTTCTGGTTGCTACTAATCTTATACTTGTATATCAGGGTATTTCTCTCAACTGTTCAGATTTTTACCTCACATTTATGATCTGCTACTCATAAAATCTGTGTTTTTCTGGCAAATCGCTGCAGATTAAAATCACTAAAGTCATAACGTCATACATTTGCATTTTGGATTCTATATCCTTCAAAAAATGCTTGCTAATCTAAAACCTGCTCTTCTAGCAACTTTATACGTTTATAAGAGCAAGATTTAAAATCTGTCCCTGATTTTGAGCCTTTGTCCTCCCATTATTTTTGGCTTTGTCTAGAGTTCTTGTTCTTAGAGGATGAGAGGTTATCATCAGGGGAACCTAGTTAAGGAAAAAAAAAATCACACTTTCAGAATCTATCTGGACTTGAACCTCCCTTCTTTCTAGAAGATATAGTGCCCAACACAATTACAAAGTAGAACACAATTGCAAAGGTCTGACTCAATTATCTTTACAATTTCATTTAAAGGATGCATTTCAGTTTTCACATTTCTTTTTTTTCCCCAACAAACATCTTTATTAAATGTTGACACATAACACAGGCAATCTTACATTTATATAAATGAAAAACAAACATGACATCACTTTACTTGCAAACAGTATACATCACAGACACCACTGAAACAACAGTAGTTGCAAACATTATACATCACTTATAATCTATCCAGTCATTGTCAGTTAAGCATTATATGGCTCATTCAAATCCTGCCTCAAACATTGGTCCTACTCTGCATATATTCCCACAATTCCCATTTTTCCTATGCAGTTTGCTCCCTCTCTTTTTAAATATCCCAATTCCAGTTGTTTTATCTATGTTACTATATTAACTACTTCTAGTAAAGTTGGTTTAGACTTTGATTTCTATTTTCTAGTGATTGCTTTTTTGGCAGCCACCATAATTAGACTCAACAAGGCTTTACTATGTCTAGGCAACTCCAATTCTGTATCACATCTAAAAAAATCATCTCCCCAGTCAATCCAATCTGCTAACCCAGCATCTCTGACTGAGCGGTCTGCAGGGAATCTCCAAAGTCTACCAACTAATTACACTCCCAAAAATATGTTCCCAGCTACCTCTTTCTTCCCAGTCACACCTCCAACATTTGCTATCCACCTGAAGAAAAATTCTTTGGAGTCTACTTGGGGTATAAAAATACCTATGTAAACACTTCCAGGAAAATATGCAAAATCTTCTAGATTTTGTTGCATATTTGGGATTTATACATATATCCTCCCATTGTCTCTTTGTGAATTGCTTATCCTCTCTTCCCAATCCTTTCTAAGCCTCTCTGACTGATTCATATAATTATCATGCAATATTTTATATGCTTTACTAATCATTCCTTTTTTAAATGGCAACTTCTGTTCTAGATTCTATTAAAAACTTTACTAGTGCTGGTCTTTCATTCAGGAGCCCCCCATTTATTTCTCATTGCCTATACTTGGATATTAATCCTTGATAGAGAAGGCAATCTCTAACCTGCAGTCCAAATACATTCTTGGCCTCTTCCCATTCTATTACATTTCCCTTTCTTATTTGCTACCAAAGGTTCCTTTGTCAGTTTTCTCCAATACATTCCAGCCCCCTTTTGCCCATTATCTGTTTCTCTGACCACACTTATCCCTATCAGCAAAATCTCTTTTCTCCATTCTCGTACTGGTTTGGTTCTTAGAATACTCCCTGCTATTTTATGAAACTAATACTATGTATGATTTTTGTTGTTCTCCCTAAGAGTCTGCATCCAAAATCCCAATCTCTCCTTACTTCTTGAGCTTCCTCCCTGTATCAGCATTATTACTTTTCCCTTTGAATTATAGTTTTCTACTTATGCTACATATACAAGCCTCAACTGTGTTGTTCTAAAATACTCTCTCAAATTGGGTAAGCCTAACCTGCTTTGTTCTATTGGAAGAATCAGCTTATCCCACTTAACCCTTGCTGTCTTCCCTTCCCAGATAAAATCCTTCAACTCTTTTAATTGCTATCCAGAGCTTCTTCTCTAGTTGATAAAAATATACCTGACCTGTGTATAAGACTAAAGGGACTAAACATTTTAATGGCTTGTTATCTTAGCATCCAAATCCATATAACAAAGCTTTCAGTTTCTCAATGTTTGTACTATCTTCTGTTTTGTCTCATCCCATACATCATTAGCTGCCACAACAGAGTCATTTGTAATCCATACTCCTAAATACTTCATTTCATCATGTCCCCATATATATGGATGTTGTTGGACCAAATCGTTTGTGGGTACACAATTTACCGTTATTGCCTTTGTTTTAGCTTCATTAATTTTACATCCTGAGAAGATTTGAAACTATCTTAAAATGTTCTACAACACTGTAATGTCTCTTTCTGGTTTTGTCATGTATAAAATAATATCATCTGCAAATAGAGACAGTTTTTCCTGACTACCATACCAATTATTTCCTTGAATTTCCGAGTCCCTTATTTTCTTTGCCAATGGTTGTAAATATAACGCAAACAAAGGGGAAAGTGGATAACCCTGCCTGGTTCCCTCTACTCAAGCAGAAATTACCGGAGAGGACCCCACCCACATTAATTTGCACCTCAGATCCCTCATACATTCTTCTAATCAACCTTATAATTGTATCAGGGAAAGCAAATTTTCAGGAAATGCAAATACTTCTATTGCCCTGCTAATGAAGTCCCAAGTCTACTCTGTCAAATGCTTTCTCTGCATCAAGACCCACCAATAAAAGTGGTATTTTCTTACATTCTGCTTCCCTCTGGTTCATCAATGTTCTGTTAATATTGTCAAATGTTAGCCTCCCCTCCACAAAACCACACTGATCCATATCTATCAATTTTGGTATCACTTTTGCCATTCTTTTAACCATTATAGACAAACACTTTATAATCATGGTTTAGTATTGAAATGGGCATGTATTAAGCTGGATCTTGACCATCTTTAGTTATTACCGTTACCCACCACCTTCTTCCAGGATACTGGTACTTCTCCTCTTAAATGCTGTTAAACAAAACCTTCCAGATCTTTACCAGTTTTTCCCTCCTAACTTCTAAACTTACAGGAATACCATCTATTCCTGGGGACTTTCCGGTAGATTGGTTTTATGTAAGTAACCATTTTTATCTCATCCCTTCCTATC
The DNA here is from genome assembly GCF_019279795.1 of Protopterus annectens. Taxonomy (NCBI): domain Eukaryota; kingdom Metazoa; phylum Chordata; order Ceratodontiformes; family Protopteridae; genus Protopterus; species Protopterus annectens. The sequence goes on along the minus strand of NC_056731.1, from coordinate 1,191,924,879 downwards.
CTGTTAGTAATTGAGCCTCATCTACCTCTAATATTGGCATATTTAATTCTTCCATAAATATTTCCATTTGTACCTTTTCTCGATTTCCATATTTCTCTGCTTTATACAAACTTTTATAAAATTTCCAAAACATTTCTAATACTTCTACAGGGTCTCTTGTTATCTTCCTTGTTATAGGCTCCCTAAGTCTGATGACAGCCTTTTCCACTTTCTGTTGCCTGAGTTGCTGTGCTGAAAGTTTTTGTGCTCTAGAATTATCAAAAAAAACAGTTGCTTAACAGCAATCTTTCTAAACTTGTGCATAGTATCAAGGTAATCCCTTACTTTCCGTTTAACATTCTGCAGTTGCTCCTTTTCTTGTTCTGAGAAATTCCCCCTATTTTCCATAACTAACATTTGTCAATCCCTCTAAATATTTCTAATTACTGTTTAACCATATCTCCCTTTCTTTAATTTTCACCCTAGTTTTAAACTCCACTTTAATTTTATCCAACTCTCTAGCTATGTTTTCAGAAGAAAATTATATCTTCTCTACTAACTCCTGATTAATTCCAAAACCTGTTCCTTGACTTCCTCCCTTTTCAACCAATAGGAGGGAAAGCACCAGTGTCTCATTTTTATTTCATTACCTTGCATTTTTATTTCAGCTATTATTAGCACATGGTCTGAAATAGGTACTGGGTGCGTTTCAAGGCCTTCAATTAAATGCACATGTTCCTGTGAGATATAAAATCTACCTTGCCTAGCCCAGTTTTTGCATCTGTGAGTAATATGTAAATTCACTCCGAACTCCTAGTACTGAATTCACATCTTCCATGCCATTTTCTTCAAAAATCTACCCTCCTTTTGTTATAGTTTCCCTTCTAAGCACCCCATACACATCTTCACTGCTGCAAACCAAATTCTAGTCTCCCCCTATAAGTAATATTCCTTGCTCATTTTTTGTCCCAGAATTTTTTTAAGCTCCATTATAGTAGTTTTAGGGGGATGTAAATGCATGCCAGTGTAATCCTTTCCCTAGCCAGTAGCCCCTTAGTACTATGTATCTTCCATTATCTTTTTTTCCTTCTTCTATCACTATTGGAGCTCCTCTTGCAATTACTATAAGTATTTCTCTTTTCCTTTGCTCCAGACATTCCACTGAATAACCATCCTGAAAATCTTTATCAAATTCATGTTTTCAGTTCTTTCCAGGTGTCTCCTGCACCATAGCTATTTGCATTCTACATTTTTTAATATAGTTCACTACTCTTTCTTTTTTGTTCATCTATAAGACCATTCAGATTGAAAGACATTACAGAAAGCAACATTTTCTTATATAGTTATTATTACCACCTTTTATGTAGAACTGCTTTTTGTTAAATGTCTAGTTCCAACTTGTATGTTACAGGTATATACTGTTTGGCAGGTTGGTCTTTTATACAGTTGTTTCTTGTCATATCCACTTGTGCCTGTGCCACATCTTACATAACTTTTTTTTTATAACTTTTTTTTGGAAGCTCTCAAACAGAACAAACAACCCCCTCCCAAAAATGCTCCTAAAAGCTTTTAAACTTAATAATAACACTCAAAACTATGTACATCTTCAAATATTGAATTTTTTGTTTCCTAGTAAGAACAGACGTTTTACGTTGATAGCTACACAGACAAGCTAAAGTTAACCAAAAAGAAAGGTTAGCTATGCTAAGACACATGGTACAGCATGTGCTCCTAGTAAGTGCTATTTGATTTTGCAAGTCTTTATAGCTCTCCCAGTTGAGAAAACACTTGAATGCTTTCAATAAGCATTTTTTCCAAGCCATTTCTCTTTATCAAATTCTCTTCTAGTGACATGCAAACCAGACACAAAACTGCTAAGGGTGCACTGTTTATCAGAAAAAAAGCCTTACAATATTCTTTTTCATTTACATGCTTTGTAATAAACTCATTATGGAATAATGCCTAGGGTTTTAACCCAGTCATTTCTCTATACAAACATGGGAAAAAAGCACACTGATTTTTCTTTTGTCATACTCTCTTAACAAGACTCTTCCTTTCTCCCCCATCTCTTCCCCTCCTCATTTTTTTTGTTGTGGTGCCTACATTTCTTAAAACTGAACAAAGAAAAAGACAAAAGGGTGAAAAGAAAAAAAACAAACACACAAGTACTTGTTTATATTAGTATCCCCACTAGTTTTAAACTGGGAAAACTTTACTTCAAGTCTAATTAGTTTTGCATTATCTTTAAAGCTGTCACACCCAGGAAAACCCAATTGTTCTCAGAGAACATTATGTCCTAGCCAATTTCTCTGTTCTTTTATTTTCCCTCAGCCAATCCCCTTTCACCAGACTGTCTCCAGTTTTTCTTTATCAGATTGTGTCCATGGAGACATGAAGACCAGCTGCAGAAATGCTACTTAGTATAAATGCATACAATTGCTAGAAAAAAAGCATATTATTCAATATTTGTTTTCATTTACTTGCTCTCTCTCTCTCTCTCGCTCTCTCTCTCTCTCTTAAAACAAAGGACCTTAATCAGTCATTTCCCCAAGCAAGAATGAATAAAAACGCATTAATTTGAACTTAGTCATGCCTTTTTAACAAGGCTTCCCTTCACTTTTTATCACTGCACTGCCTATATTTCTCAAAACTGTACAAGAAGAAAAAGAGAAGAGGGGAGAGAAAGAACAGTTTACAATCCCCATTACACTTAAAAATAGCATGCAAAGAAAACCATGCACCACAAATATAGTGCTATTAAGAAAAGGAAGTGTTTTCTTTACTTACAGTCAGCATTCTCCCTTTTCTTCCCCTCCCCAAAGTATTTTCTGAAAATTAATGACATGAGGTAGTGCATATACTTTAGAGTCCCCCACACATCAAACAAATTTTGAAAACGTCCAATATTTCCAGATTTTATTGACTGTCCTGTTCACAAATATAATTATTACATTGTAATCCCACATTAAATTACTGATTTATTACTCTTCTTCTACATCACCCCACATCCTGTCTCTGCTTAATTTCCAACACACTCTTGATTCTTCTAGTCAACTCTCATGCTCCCTTCCTTCTCTCCAGCATTTTCCGTTGAAACACTGGAAAAGGTTTCACAGGTAAAGTCTCCCTGTTGTCTTTATTACCAGAAGAACAAGAAGCAGAATCTCCTTCTGTTTCACAGCTCAGTTTTTGTTGGACAAACGTATATTTCTTCCTTAGCATGCATTTCATCAAAAAATGATTTTGTCCCTCCAGGGAAGAAAAACTTGAAGACAGCTGAACATGATGTGCCCATTCAACTAACGGTTCCTGCTCTGGAATACCAGTTCAGTTGCTTATTTGTGCTTTCATAAAATTAATGCAGTCTGCTCCTTTCAGCTTTTCTGGTATAGCTGAAAATCTCAGTTTTCCCTATGTGCACTGTCCTCTAATTTTATTATTTTTTTAAACATATTTTCCTGAGCAGTCTCATATTTAGCCAGTCTTTTCTTCATTTCGACCTCTGCTTTTTGCAGCTTTATCATCTCATCCAGCCTTTTGTTGTTTGTGTTGATATACTCTTACCAGAGTTTTGTTTATTTTAACCCATGTCTGTATGCAATTATCTTGTATCTTCCTGTAAGTTACTGGAAGTCGTGTCTGAAGGTTGTATTACTTTTTGCTGAACAGCTAAGTGTACAACTCTCTCCAGCCAGTGTTTCTGCCTCAGTTTTTGTAGCTGATTTTTTTCCAGGTCTTCTGTATTTCTTTATTCCTGGCATCCAGGCAGTTTACTTACTAGCCAGTTACTGAAATTAACCCACAGACACAAGTCTACTGGCCTTCTCTGCTGAGTTTCCATTTTCACGCTGGGAAAGCTAGAAAGCTGTTACTCAGTGTGCAGCCATCTTGGAAGTCCTTCAGTTTTCACATTTCTGTTAGTAATATTTCATTCAGTATTAGTAAAAAAGAAATGAGCAGTGTGGCCCATCCTCACATTTGTAACAGATTCACACATTGCTTGATGTATTTTGTTTCACAGAAGAAGGTGCATTTCTTACTGCAGTTTTAGCTGTAGAAACAAACACTTCATTTTTAAAAGAGTATATCATTAACTACTAAGTAGTCTACTAAAATAACTAGTTTATTAGATGTCTGGGAATGAATATGCTGTACCTATTTCCTTATATTACTAATTAAAACTTAAAAAAAAATCTCCTGTCAACATTTCTAACATTTTTACTTTACTGCTGCTATCAGGTTCAAGCCAAAGCTTTAAAACATGTTAAGTCATGCATCTGTGTGTTTATCTACATTAAAATCAGATTATGAAATTTTATTGGTTGTAGATTAGGTGTTATGTCATCCATAGGTTCATAGGAGAATTCTAGGCTTAAGGGCCCTTACAAGCCTAATCAATATAACCCAATATACGGCTCCTAAGGACAAGAGGATGACATGGATTTGTGCCTCTGCATTGAGTACCTTACAGATTGACCCTGTCCACAAGGGGCATAGGCACTACCCCAGGTCTGAATTTGTGATTCCCCATCCATTGATCCAAATTGTGTTTGAAGAGGGTCAGGGAAGGGCTCTGCTTAATGTGAATAGGAACCCTTTTCCAAAGAAGGAGCAATCTCTGAGACACATATATGTTTCTCCCGCATGTTTTGTTTGAGTCACTGACTAAGTTTAGATCCATAAATTGGGTTACCTTTGTGGTGTTTGACTTGAGGAATCACAGTAGGGCTAGACCCCGACAATTTTTTTCCTAAGTTTATCATTGTCTACGTAATCAGTTCCTTTTATGTCCATGCATGTCTTCTGTGCCTCTTCTGTTAGCTGCTATGACAGCATTTTGGCCAGGTTTGCTCAGTTCAACTTCTCTGTGGTGACATTTCACTCTAATGATTACAAACAGGACTCCAGGTCATCCGTAAAGATTAGTTTTGTCATAAGCAGCACAGTCTTGGGGTTGGCAGTTATTTTAACCAGCATAACTAGCTGTTGCTATAGCTGCACCAGCTTCTGGTCTGTCCCTCCCTACCTATTATTCCACAAATTACTACAATAATTTCTCTGTGGTTTCAGTTACCAGTTAATCATTCCAGAAACACATCAGCTAGAGTAGGAAATCAAAAGCTTAAATATGGTTTGCACATGACAGCTGTGGAACTGGGAGGAAGTGAAAACTTCCAAGTCTCTGGCCAGCTGCCTGCATTGTCCACCGGGTAAGTCCAAAGGGACACTGGAGGCAGGACATGTGTAAAAATGTAGGTTTATTTTCAGGAGTCAAAAGAAAACTAAAACCACATTCCACTTGACTTTGTAGATCCAAACAAAAATACACAGTACATCAGGCTGTATTCAAACTTCACAGTGGATGCAGACCCCCTCGTATACAGACTATCTTTAAAAAAAAAAAAAAAAAAAACCTCCAAGGCCCAGCTTCAAACTCTATAAGAACGTTCTTTCACAATGTTCACTCAAAAGGTTAGCCCTGACTAGGATCCCTCATTCTATAATTCCACAGTCTTCCTTCAGATGATTCTTCAAGAAAGAAACTTATTTCCTGGTTTGCTGCTTTAAGGGTGGGAGGATGGCAGAATGGTTAAGGTGTTTACCTTGCAGATACAAGGTGCAGGATTTGATTCTCACATGGGGTAATTGGCCGGGCTTAAAAAAAATGGCCCACAAGGGCAGTTAGCCTAGTACTAATCTATGAAGCTATGAACGTAAGACAATTTCCTTATATACATTAACTGCTAATTAAGACATTAATATCTAGCTAACTACTGTGAGAATATTGTCATGCTCTACGGTGCTCTGCACTTAAAACACCTTACACATTTCCAGTCAACATTTTAGAATATATACCTAAAAACATGCGAGTCTGGTATAGTTATTTTTGTACACAAAAAAGGAAATGTCCAGGATGCTGTTGCAGAGATAAGGAATCTATGTTCATGCTGTGGTTGAGGAGAATCAGCATCTATCCAAAATGATTGCAATGCAAGGTCAGGAAAAGCCCTGGTCTATAGGAAAGTCCAGTCAGACAGGAAGAATGGAGCAGAGAGTAACCTGCTCGCCTGTCCTTGGAATGTTGCAGGCAAGGGAAATAATGCTGTCTGCACAAATGCTGCTGGAGAATAATGGCCTAAGAGGAAAAAAAAATCCCAAAGCAAAGCATGTGGAAGAAATGCATGGTGGACATTTTACATCACTGCATGCCATGTCACTCAGTGCTAGAAGCCTTCAATTTTTGTCTCAAAGGACAACAGCTTTTTTTTTTATCCCTTCCTGCATACCACAAAAACACCAACACCCTACTGTTACCATGTGTAGTGAACATGCTAAATAATCTGAATGGTCCACCCAGTGAAGTGAAACATTTGGGATCAATATGAGGCAGCAAAAATGATCAGTAGTAAGAGCCAAATAACGCTTGAGTGCCTGCAAAAATGAAAGGGAAAAGGAAAATTAACCTGTGCTCTCCCCACTGATCGGCTGATAAAGCAACTAATGTACAGTACAACTGGAAAAGACACCTACCAAGTAGTATTTATAAGTATTTCAGATGTACTATAAAAAATTAATGTGAATAGCAGGAAGTTCACATAAGTGGAAACAAAAGCATAAGACAAAACCAGGCCAACACATATCCTCAATATCTTCCCCAAAATCAAACAGAAAAGCCCTTTAAACTCCTCCACATACATGCATACAAATATTTCAAGCACGGGCATTAATGCCCTTCTAGCTTGCCAATATACCAAAACACTTGTTCCCATAATAAGTGTCCAGGCTGTTCTTAAAAATATCTAAACTAGTGCTTGTTAATGTAATTTGGTAGTCTGTTCCATGCATCAGCTACTCTGTCAGAAAACCAATTAGTAGACTTCTCATTCCTTTTTGTTAATTCGAAACATTCCCAGAGGTAAGTGTCACTAAATGCCCTATATATCTGAATAACATCTCCTCTTAGATATCTGTAAATGACACTCTGCAAGTTCAGATATTTTAGCCTTTCATAATAACTTGAATTTTCACCTCTAAGCGACTATATTTGTTTTCTGAGTAAATTATAAATCATGAAATGAACCCACGTTTGCGCAAAAATAATTGAGTTAAAAAAGTCTTATTTATGAATACAAATCCTGCAAGACCATAACATTAGTTAACATAACACCTAAAATGAGGATTCATTTTCACTACCTCCAGATATGATCTTGCACAAATGTGCAGTGCATGTGATCATGACTGATTTTGGTGTTGGATAACCTTTAAGCCCAGTGTTTATACTTTGCCTTCTGTTGTGTGTACATGCCTTTTTGTACTGTAGGAAAACAAATGAATTGCTGCCAAAGATGAATCATTTGCTATGTTACTACGTGCAATAGAGGCCCCAAAAATCTAACAATGAATGCAGTAATACACATTTTTTACGAAATTAAAACATAAAAAAAAAATTTTCTTTCAATGATTAGCATCTTTCTGCAAGCCCAAATGCTTGTAAAAGTAGTGATTGCATAAGAGATTGGTAGCTTACCACAGCTTGTGGGTGGCACACTTGTAATTATAGGTTCATGTGTTTATAGGAGGTTGCTAGGCTAGTGGCCCTAGAGCCTTTACAAGCCTAGCCATGTTAATCCCAAGTAACCCCATTTGTTCTTTTTTGGGTAGTTTGCAGAGTGAATATATGAACAGAGTAGATCCGTGATCAACACTGGCTACCCCTGTCCATAAGGGATATGGGTGCCACCCCAGAGGCAAATTTGCGGTCTCCCATCAAATTATCTAGGTTGCGTTTGAATAGGGTCAGTGAGGAGCTCTGTTTTACAAGACTAGGGAGTCTAATCCAGAAAAGCTGCAGTCTCTGGGAGACATATCTGTCTCTCCAGCATGATCTGTCAGTGTCACAAACTAGGTTGAGATCCCTAGAGTGAGTGATTCTTGAGCAATCTGACTTGTGGATATGCAGCAATTCCTTTACGGAAGGGTTGGAGACTGCCCTATAGCCAAGGCACAAATCACCTCTCAGCAGTCTATAAGATACAGAGTACAGTGACAGGCCTTTCAGATTGTCCACGTAGGTCATGGTTTGGAGTCCCTGTATTTTCTTACTGAGAAACCTTTGATGTCTCTCCAGCTGCCTGTAGGTGTCTGGATATCAATCAGAAACCTTGCAAGAAAGAGAAAAAAAGTCTTGGGTGACATGTTATGGGATGTTATTAATCAACATACCACCTCTACTGATAAGAAGTGTGGAATAACATGTACACAAAATACCACCCTTTGACACCTGTACTAGGGGTTGCCTGACAATGGCCTATGAGGAAGGAAATTTGGCTTGGATTGTTTACTTTTGTTAGGATGGAATGATCAACTTACAGATATTTTGTAAGCTATCTAATCAGCTGAGAGTTTTTAATATGACACTTTTACTAAAATGCCCCCTGCCCACCTTAGTAATGCATGCTAACCCTAACCTTGTCCCTAATTCTATACCTTACCTTTTAAAAAACTTTTCCATAACACTATCACTATCCAGATAAATTTGTGCTAGTGTTATGGAGGGGACTGTTGTAATGATCACTAAAGGAAATTGTTTCAGGCATTAGAGATTTTCGGTAATATGAAAGTTTGAACTGTTTTTGCCAATGTTTTCTGTTCATTTAAATAGTTCATTCACTCAGATTATAATAATGTGCTACACCCATACACATAAAAACACACACACACGCGCACACTTCTTACTATATATATATATATATACATATATATATATATATATATATATATATATATATACGCACACATATACAGACACACAAAGACACACACACGTGTGTAATATATGAAGAAATTACCTAAATAAACATCGGATGTCAAAATATATCAATAGCACAGAATCTTAACCACAGATGAAAAGAAGTTATGTACTCACCATAATGTTCCATCTGAGTAGATGCATTTCATTTGTCTTCAACCTGTGGGTTATGGGTCCGTATCGGATCTGACATGGCCGCATATCCAGCATCTGATCCAAGCTCCTCCTCTTACCCATAATGCCCCATGTCTCCTTTCTCCCTTCAGATCAAGTTTGCTGCTCAACATACACACGACCCAACAAGACCTTAGCATTACTGGCAGCCCAAAAAATCCTGAGCCAAAGCCTAACAATGTACAGCTCCTAGGAAGTTCATCTTCCAAATCCACGGCCAGGACACTAGTGACAAGGTTGGGGGAAGGAGGGGGTTGGTTGAAGACAAATGAAGTGCAACTACTCAGATGGAATGCTATGGTGAGTACATGACTTCATTTGGTCTTCAACCTGTGGGACAGAGTCCTCAGCTACTAACACCTGGGTGGGGCCCTCATGGAAGGATATTCCGGAGTACTGCAGAGCCAAAGGATGCCCTGTTCCTGGATACGATGTCCAATTTGTAATGTGTAATGAAGGTATGAGATGAGGGCCAAGTAGCTTCAGAACAAATATCACCCAGTGACACCCTGGACCAAAAGGCTGCTTAAGTAGCCATAGATCTGGTAGAATGTGCTTTTACCTGACCCGGAGGGGGAATTCCCTTGACAGAATATGCTTGAATAATGCATTGGGAAATCAAACGAGCAATTGTCACCTTAGAAATTGTTTTCCCTACAAAGGGTTTTGAGTAAGAAACAAACAACTGATCAGATTTACGAAAAGCTTTCGTCCTGTGCAAGTAGAATCGCAATTGTCTGTGCACATCCAGCAGGTGTAATTTGTATTTGCCCTTATTCTGAAAATTAGGAAAAAAGACAGGAAGATAGTCTGATTAATACTGGCTTCTGATGCTACTTTAGGAAGAAAGGATGGGTTAGTATGCAGAGAAACCCTGTCCTTATGAAAAATCATGTAAGCAACTTTGATGGATAGTGTTTGAAGTTCCGACACTCTCCTGGCAGAAGTAATAGCGACCAAAAAGGCAGTCTTCCAAGACAGATGCTGCAAATCTACCGAAGCTGCAGGTTCGAAAGGAGGGGAGACTAAAGCCTGAAGCACAAAAGTAAGGTCCCACAGGGGCGTAGGATCCTTCACCGGGGGGTCTTAGAAGAAAGGCACCTTTAAGGAAGGTCTTGCAAAGTTTAGAAGAGGCTAATGAAGTCATGTTTTCCTCCACGTGAAAGTTAGAAATTGTAGCCAGCTGGATTTTGACAGTGGAGGAACTGGCACCTTGCTGAAAAACCCCAGCCAAAAACTCTAATACCATGGACACAGGAGGAGCAAAGGGATCCAATGCCTGCTGCGAAGCCCATACGGAGAACTGTTTCCACTTGCTATGGTATATCCTTCTGGTGGAAGATTTGTGAGCCGCCATCAAACTGGTTTTAACAGGAGATGATAAACTGGGAGTACTAATAATCAGGGGAACTGGAGCAGCCAAGCAGTGAGTTTCAAACTGTCCAGGTCTGGGTGAGGAATCCTCGAGGGATGAGAAATAAGATCCGGAACCGGGTCCATGGTGGAACTACTAGGTGAAACCAAAGGGAGGGAAACCAGACTTGGCAAGGCCAGAATGGGGCGATGAGGACCACAGTGTTCCCCAGCCTACGAGCTTTCTGAAGAAACTTTGAGATGAGGGACAGCGGGTGATAGGCATAAAGAAGACCGGGAGGCCAAGCATGAATCAGTGCATCTTTGGGGGCTTCCCCCCTGAGGGGGTTCAGAGTCAAGAACTCGCTGCATTTTGCATTGAAAGGGGATGCGAAATGATCGCAGCAAGGATGACCCCACTTTAGAAAGATCTGCTCCGCCACTAGTGGATTCAGAGACCACTCATAAGGCAACAGGATAGATCTGGTGAGCCTGTCTGCTAGAATGTTGGGACCGTCCCAGGATGTGCGTTGCCACCAGAAAACAGCTGGTGGAGATCGCCCATTCCCACACTCTCATGGCTTCTCGACAAAGGGGATAAGATCTGGTTCCTCCTTGTTTGTTGATGTACCAAACTACTGACATGTTGTCTGTTTGAATTGCAATCGCCCCTAGAGGAAGATGGGGATGAAGGGCCTGCAACGCAAGAAGAACCGCATTCATCTCCAGGACGCTGATATGCAAACTGGTCTCAGATGGGGACCACGTGCCTTGGACTATCCTTCCCAAGCAATGCCCCCTCCCTAGCTGGGAGGCGTCCATGGTCACTGTGGTTTTGTGAAAGGATGGAAGAGAGAGACGTCCCCTGACTAGGTCTGGGGAATGAATTCACCACCGAAGAGAGTCCCTGCATACTCAGGAGATACGGACCGGATGAGACAATGGCAGAGCTAATACAGACCACTTGACTGCTGGAGTCGACTGAAGAATCTGCATGTGCAGTCACGCTAGGGGTAATAAGTTGATCGTGGCTGCCATAGACCCTAATGCCCTCAGTACTGTTTATGCTGTCGGAACTTGGGGTTGAAGGACATACAAGACGTGTAACTTTAAACTGCGTACCCTGTCTGGTGTGAGGAAAACTTTCATTTGGAAAGTGTCCAACCGAGCCCCAATAAAGTCTAGGATCTGAACAGGGGTCAGTGACAACTTGTTGAGATTGATGGTGATGCTCAGTCTTTTTTGCTAGTAAGAGGAAATAATCCCTGGCTTGGCAAAGTCGATGCTTGGAAGGGGCAGCAAAGTGATAATCATCCAGGTAAGGGATGACCTGAATACCCTGAAGCCTCAGGTGAGCCACTACAACTGCCATCACCTTGGTAAACACCCTGGGGGCTGTGGTGCGACCAAAGGGAAGGTCTCTGAACTGATAATGATTGGCTCCCAGACGGAAGTGGAGAAACCTCCGAGAGCGCCTGTCCATCTTGATATGATAGTACGCATCCTGGAGGTCGAACGAGCACATCCAATTGTTCACCTGCAGGTAGGGCAGGATGGACTGAAGAGTGACCATGTGGAATTTTGCCTTGGCTACTGTCAGGTTCAGGGTGGATAGATCCAGAATGGGTCTTAGGTCCCCCATTTTCTTTGGCACTAAAAAGAACCTGGAATAAATGCCTGATCCCGACTGGCCTAGGGGGATGGGTTGGATAACTCATTCCCTTAGCAGCTTGACTATCTCTAGAGCTGCTTCCTCCCTTTGCACGGGTGGAATGTCCGGGAGGTGATTTGGTGGGAGAGGTAGTTCGAAGAAAGGGATGGAATAACCTCTGGATATAATTTGCAACACCCAAGGATCTGTTATGGACTCCCATGGTGCTTGGTGTAGCAGTAGGTGACCCAAGACTGCCTCCAGAGATGAGCAATCGGCCAGCCCTTCAGGGCTGCTGCGCGGGTCTGAGAACTTCTCGAGACCCGAAGTTTATCGGACCCCCTCTGCCTCTAGGATGGTGTCTATCATAACCCACTCTGCCTCTGGGGGGAAGATGAGTCCTGTGTGTTCAGAGAAAATGCCTGAGACTTACAGAACCACATCTTCTTTGTCCCTCACTGATTCCTAGAAAAGGATCTTTGAGGGGTAGAGAAGCAGATCCCGATGGAAGACAGTGTCTTCCCGTCCTTCTCACTCTGGACCAAGGTCTCGAACTGACTTCCCAAACAGGGAAGAACCATTGTATGGGGCATTTGCAAATTACCTCTTAAAGGGTTCCAATAATTGATGAAACCGGAGCCAGGTGTGGCGCCTCATAGCAATGCCAGAACCGGCTGCCCCGGCGTCTACTTCTGTGGCATGGGAGAGAAGACGCATGGACGTATTAGCTACTGCCATCTGAGCAGAGAACACCTTCTTGCCCTCCGCCAACATGGATTCCAGGGTTGAGTCAGCGATTTCCTTGACCAAGTCTCTCTGCAGCTGAATGACGTGCATGATATAGTTCAGCGCTCTTATGGAAAAGGTCGCTGAAGCACACAGCACTTCCCTAAACAGTCCATCGTCCTTGACTCTTGGTCAGGAGGATGGACCATAGAGCTATCCTATGTGAGCTCTTTCTTCATGGCGGCTGCCACCACCATAGCATCCGCCAGGGACCCCTTACTCCAACAAGTCCTGTCTGAAGGGGGGGGGGGGCTAAGATCCTTATCAGGCGCTTAGGGATGGTTCCACAGTGTCCGGTTCCTTCCTTGCTCGAGTTGTTATAAGGTCCACTAGCGGATCCGCAGGAGGGGACACCCAGGAAATAGATGGGTTTGTGCCGAATGCTTTGAGGAAAGTACAGTTGTGTACCTACCATAAATGTAAATGTTCGAGTGTATTCACTGTTGCAGTCATCACACTTGGGTTATCCTGCTGGCAGGCTACCCGCAGTCGTCCCGAATTCCAAAGTCCTGGTCCGGCGTTGGTTGCTGTCGCCTCTTCCTTGATGTCAGTGCGCCAGGGGTATACAAGATGCAGCCGACGCCATTTTATTCAGTTTTTCTTGCCCCAGATGTCAGGTGCCCCCAAAAGGGTAGGCTAAAAACATTGCTTATAAAAAGCATGCACTAAAATAAACATTACCTTCATCTACAAGCAAATACACCACATAGGTTGTATAGAATAGAGAAGTACAGATAAGTCCCAGCAAAGAAAGGGGGATGGTGGGTGGGTAACCTGGACTGCAACAGTGAATACACTCGAACATCTAAATTTATGGTAGGTACACAACTGTACTATGTTCATCGTGTTTCACTGTTGCAGTCATTACACTTGGGTTGAATCCCAAAGGTGAGGTAAGGTGGCTGGGTCTAAATATGATTAGGAGTGGCTATGAGGCCCTGCAGGACTGCAGTGGCAAAGCCTGCTCTGGATTTACAGTAAAGAGGTAAGTGATCATGCTTGGGAAAAGTGTGCACTGAACTCCAAGTTGCAGCCTCCAAAATTTCCTTGGTTGGTACTCCTCTGAGAAAGGCTGCTGAAGTGGCTGCTGCCCTGGTAGAATGTGGCATAATATTCTTAGGCACTGACTTGTCATGCTGTGCATAGCAGAAACGAATACAGTGTCCTATCCATTTTGAAATAGTCTGCTTTGAGATGGCCTTTCCTTGTGATCCTGCAACATATGCTACAAACAGTTGCTCAGTTTTTTTGAAAACTTTTGTTTTGTCCAAGTAGAAGCGCAGCTGTCTGTGTATGTCCAAAGAGTGCAGAAGTCTCTCCCTTTTATTCTGGGGATTTGGGTAAAATGTTGGCAAATGAATGGCTTTGTTGAGAGCCACACTGGATACTACCTTTGGCATAAATGTTGGGTTTGTCCTTAGAGAAACCCTGTCCGGATGAAAAATGATAAAAGGTCCCACTGCAATTAATGCCTGCAACTCTGAGACTCTTCTTGCTGAAGTTATTTGTTAGGAGCAGAGCAGAGCAGTTTTCCATGATAAGAATTCTATATCAGCCGTATTGGCTGGATCAAAAGGAGGTAGTGTGTGCTTTTCTAAGACAAAGTTGAGGTCCCATGTAGGTATCGGTGCTCTCCTTGGGGGTCTTAAGTTTTTTGCCCCTCTGAGGTACTGTCTTAGCAGTGGAGGAGAGAAAATAGGAGGTTCCGTATTGTAATGAGCTGAAATGGCAGAGGCATGGATCTTATTTGATGAGAAGGATAGGCCTTTGTCCAGCATCTCAGTTAGGTATTGCAAAATCCGAGGAATATTTGGAACAAGTGGTTCAAGTCCTTGTGCCTGGTTCCAAGCACAGAATCTCTTCCATTTTTCTGCATAAGATTTCCTGGTGCTGGGCCTCCTGGCTTCCAAAATGACATCCATAACAGCTTTAGAGAGAGGTGCGTTCTGAGTGGCTATGCTATCTGCCATGCAGCCAGATTTAAGGTTCTGAGTTGGCTGTGCAGGATCTGATTGTTTTGTTGAGTCAGTAGATGAGGAATTTGAGGTAAAGTCCAGGCTGGGCCTTGAGACAAGCTCTTGAGGATTGGGTACCAGTGCTGGCATGGTCAGTCTGGGGCAATCAGAATCATTTTTGGCTTCTCTTGTCTGACTTTTAGGAGCACCTTGGGAAGGAGAAGCAGTGGTGGAAAGGCATAAACTGTTAGTGTTTTCCAGCTGAATGATGGAGCATCCACTTTCCATGCTTGTGAGTGATAAGTCCTTGTGCAAAATCTCTGTAGTTGGCAGTTGTGAGGGGAGGCAAAAAGATCTATGTCTGGGCATCCCCATTTCCTTGTTATCATGCTGAAAACCTGTGGATTTAGTTTCCACTCGTGAGGGTCCATGAAGTTTCTGCTTAGTTCGTCTGCCAGAGTATTTTTCTTTCCTGGCAGGAATTGTGCCTGCAGATGTACTTGATAGGTCAGTGCTGTGTTCCACAAAGTCATGACTTGCCTGCAGAGGGGGTAGGAATGTGTGCCCCCCTTGCTTATTTATGTACCACATAAATGTAGTATTGTCGGTCTTTAGTAGTTGTCCTGGATGTAGTAGATCCTTGAAAGCTGTCAGGGAATTCTGAACAGCTAGCATCTCTTTTTGATTGATGTGAAGATGCATTTGGTCCGTGGGCCACGTGACCTGAATACATTTTCCTGCCATGTGTGCCCCCCAGGCATAATCTGATGCATCTGTTAGTGTCTGCCTGGCTGTGGGTAAAGTGAAAGGCTGTCCCTTGTTGTGGTGACAGGCCAGTGCCCACCATCGAAACTCCTGTTGCAGGCAGGGAATAAGAGTTATTATTGTTTCCAGGCTGGGGCAATGTTGAGTCCAAACACTTTTTAGATACCATTGTAGCTTCCTCATATGCAGTCTTCATCTGGAATTAGCAGGATGCAGGATGCCATGAAGCCCAAAGCCTGCAGAATTTTTCTTGCAGGTAGCTGGGTCTTTGTTGCCATCATTTGAAAGTAATGAATCAGCTGCCTTTGCTTGTCTGGCATGAGATAAGCCATCTGGGCAGTTGTATTTAAGCTTGTACCCCGGAATATTATCTCTTGAGAGGGCACTAGTTTTGCTTTCTTTTTGTTTACTGTGTACCCTAGGCAAATTAATAATCTTTTTACAAACGCCAGATGCTTTAGTAGAATGTCCTTGCTCTCTGCTTGAATAAGGCAGTCATCCAAGTAGGGATATATTTAAATTCCTTTTTGTCTGCAAAATGCAATTACTGGTGCCAGGCATTTTGTGAAGACCCTGGGCGCAGTAGATAAGCCAAAGGGCAGTGCAGAGAACTGGTAATGCATTCAGCCAGCTATGTATCTGAGGTATCTTCTGCAAGACTGTCTGATTGGGAAATGCAGGTATGCCTCTTTAAGGTCCAAAGTAACTAGCCAAGCCTTCTTGCCCAGCATGGGTAGAAGTTGCTGCAGTGTCAACATTTTGAATTTTGGAACATCCAGGAAAGTGTTTAGAATTGACAGGTCCAGTATTGGTCTCCAGGCTTTGTCCTTTCTGGGTACCAAGAAAAGTCTTGAATAAAATCCTTGCCCCTGTTCTTGCTGTGGTACTTTTTGAATAGCTCTAATGTCCATGACAGCAGACATTTGTTTTTGTGCCTCTGCCCATTGATTTTGTGGCAGATCTGGAATACCTTTTGGCCTTGGTAGGGTGTGAAAGTGGAACCTGTAACCCTGAGAAACAATGTTCAGTACCCATTTGTCCTGGGTGATCATGTGTCAGTTTTTTGAGAAAAGTGCTAGCTTTCCCCCTAAGGGTGCTGTCAAAAGGGAAGTACTTGGCATTTGTAGAGGAAAGTCATTCGGACTGTTTCCTAAAAGGTTGTGATTTGTATTCTCCGCCATTGGGGGCTGAAGCACCCCATTGTTTAGGTCTGTATGAGCCTTGGGGCTGAGATCTGCCTCTTGGGCATCTGTATCTGCCTCTTTGTGGCCTGTCTGACACTGGAAAAGACCAATTTTTAGAAGGCCAGTTCTGGCTAAATCTAGGTGGCTGAACCTGTAAGAAATCCTTTACTGTCTGCATTGATTTTACTTTATCCTCCGTTTTCTTTAACATTTCTTCTGCCTTAACACCAAACAAAGTATCATGCTGTAATGGAGCATCCAATAATTTTGCTTTAACATGATCAGGTAAACTTTGTTCTTTTAACCAAGCATGCCTTCGAATGACAGAACCTGTAACTGCGGCTCTGCAAGAAGCCTATAATGAATCAAAACCACATTGCAGTGTATGCTTTCCCACTTCTTCAGCTGCATGCAATAAATCCTGCATTTCCTTATTGTCAGGACATTCTGAGCTTGTAAGCATTTTCTGTTTTACCAAAGACATTAGGTATTGTTGATATTTAAGCAAGTTAAACTGGCAGTTTAATGCCCTTACAGCTAAAGTAGCAGAAGTGTAAACTTTTTTCCCTCATCTATCCAGTGCTCTAGAATCCCTATCAGAGGGAATAGGGTTTTTTGCAGTGGAAGCCTTGACCCCTTTATGACCATGAGAAATAGTTTCTGGGTCAGCAGCAGGGTTTTTATAAAGACATTTGTGAGAGTCGGGGACCCTGTAATACCTATCTGGCTTGACTGGTGCAGGGGGTAAAGAATCAGGAGACAAACTGGATTCAAAAAACATCAACAATATCTAGTACAGGGGGAATAGCAAGGGGCCTGTGCTGAGGTAGTAAAAGAAAGTCTCTGAGTCCTTTCTTGGATTCTGAATAATCCTGGCTCTCCCAATGGAAATGCTCTCTCATGGTGTGCAAGGTTTCCCCAAAAGAGTAATCCTCAGGAGGAGAGGCTGAAGGGATAGATTCTTCAGCATCAGAGTCCTCATACGGAGGAAGAGAATACCCCTGTTCTGAAGAGGAATCAGAGGAAACAGAAACCTGGTCAGAGGAGTCATAGTCAGTTTTTTTGCCTAGGCCTTTTTTCAGGAGGGGGATGGGAACCCCTGATCAAAGTAATTAGGTCTTCGGCCATCTTAAGCATCTGTTTCTTTGGCATGGATGACTGTCCAGGAGAATGCTGTACTTGTTTCTTTGTCTTTAGTGGTGTTTTAGACTTTGCCTTTGCTGAAGTAGACTTGATAGTGAGCTGTGTAGGTCTGGAAACACCCTCAGAAACCGATGCCTGCTCACTGGCTCTGGACCCAACTGAGGGAATAGTTTCCGTAGGCCCAATACCTTGAGTATCCCGAGGCCTAGTTGTCTCCACGTGGGTGTCAGAGGCGTCCTGTGGCTCTGAGGTAGCGGGTGTCAGGGGCTGCGAAAACGCCTCACTGAGAACCGGCAACTGGCCTAGAAGTGGCTTTGTCATCGGTTTTGGACCTCGGATGCCTGTCCCTTTCTTTGTCTTTGCGTTTTTTATGAATTCCGGTCGTCGGTTGTTCCAACGGCATTATGTAGTTAAACCTTCGGCCAAAGGAATGTAAAGCAAAATCAAACAGATGCTTAATAGTGCGTTGGTTGAATCTAGCACAACACCGATAACTAGCAACGTCGTGGTCAGGGCCTAGGCAAGGAATACAGTAAGAGTGAAAATCCTTATGAGGTATTTGCTTCCCACAAGAAATACAATTATTAACTTTTACTGACATCGGTCTGGAGCAAGAAAAAGTTTTCCCAATGGGGTACTTAGCTTTACTGTAGACTTCGGTTCTGAAATTCAATTTCGAAAATCTCAGGAGTTGGCCGACCGGCACCGCGCGGCAAGAAAGACTAGAGAAAATGGTGTTGGCTGCATCTTGTATACCCCTGGTGTACTGATGTCAGGGAAGAGGCGACAGCAACAGACACCGGACCAGGACTTTGGAATTCGGGCCGACTGCGGGTAGCCTGCCAGCAGGATAACCCAAGTGTAATGACTGCAACAGTGAAACACGAACATCACTGACTTGTCCGAGGTCAGTTTTTTGGCAGACCACCCCCTTCTCTGGTGAAGGAGTTCCATGATGTCTCCAAAGGAGACATCATCGGGGGGGAACCTTTCCCTTCCTCCAAGTCAGTGTCTTCTCTGAGGGACTCCGGAAGGGAGTCCAGGTGCCTCCTTTTACACATTCGTGTACGAGGAACCTCCTCAGTGGGACTCTCTGGGGAAGACTCACAAACCTCTTGCTGCTCCGTCAGGGGAGCTTCCTGAGGCAAACTGGGCACAGGCTGTCCCTGAGATGACAGGATGGTCGGGGCCGCACCCAAAACAGAGCGAGTCGGGGCAGAGTCCAAGGAGGAGATGGTCTAGGGCCTCTCTCCACCACGTCAAAGGCTGAAGGAGAGCAGACATCCTGTGAAGTGCCAGTAGGAGCAGTCCCCCTCTGACCCGATGAGGAGTCAGAGCTGAAACTCCAGGAGCCGAGATGCTGAGGGGAAGACTGCGCTCTGACACACTCAGAGCCAACAGCAACCCCTCAGATCCAATGCTGAGGCTACTGCTCAGAGAGCTTGGATACGATACCAGTCGGATCAGACATGCTTAAGGCAATGGCTGGCATCGAGGTACATGGTACCATTAGCGCTGACCCCGAGGGTCCTCGGATCCAAAGGCTCCAAAACTTAAGGTCGGATCGAAGAAGGAGTGATTGGAGTAAAGAAGAACTGTGAGCTCCCTGCTCCGGAGGGAGAGGGGGCAGGCAAGACTCCCATCTGGATTTGGGTGCAGATGAACTTCCACATCATCCTATCCATCTCTGCTTCGATAAGGTTCTGGGTCGAATGGGTCGAATAGGAGGAGGAGGCCACCAACATCGGCCTGGAGTGCTGATGAGGGGAGGCCTGAACAGGAGGGTGGATCTGAGACTCTTCTGGCTCAAGGGAAAACCTGGAGAGTGGAGCTGGGGAGAACCTGGCCTGGTCATTGGCTTGGATTTCGGCAGAGGCCCGCCAGAGCCGAGTAGTCAGGCAATCACTTCTGCCTTTTTTATGCTGCTTCTCTCCTTCCCCGGACCTCTTGGCGGGAGTTTGAGTCTCAGAGGCCTGGGAAGGAGAAGAAGCTGATGCAGAGGTAGAAGCCGGGCGTGCAGGGGCGGTCGTCCCAGAGGAGGAAAGTATGGCCTTTAGAGTAAACTTACCGCTCCTGTCCTTAAGGGCCTGTGGGTTAAACCCCACACAAACAGGACAGGGGGTAAGCAGATGTGTGGCACCCAGGCATACCAAGCACAGAGTGTGGCCATCGGCTGAGGAGAGCTTATGGACACACACTGTACACTTCCTAAACCCCGGTTTTAGGGTACTGGACATACACACAGAAAACGAGTAAAGGACGAAAAGGGAAAGAACTTTTTTTTTTTTTAACCGACGACCAAATGCGGGCAGGGAAGGTAGGGTAGATAAGGAATGGAAATCTCTAAAGATAGACAGGAAAGGACTGAAAAAAACAACTCACTTACCCAAAAGATGCTCACAGCTCAGACCACAATGCTAGCTGTATCAGAGGCAAACGAGATCTGAAGGGAGGAAGGAGACATGGGGCATTATGGGTAAGGGGAGGAGCTTGGAGCTTGGATCAGATGCTGGATATGTGGCAGTGTCGGATCTGATACGGATCCATACCCCACAGGTTGAAGACCAAATAAAGTCAACTATTTCAGATTAGTGATTCATAAAATATTGTCTAAAAAGTGAATTAAAGGGAAAAACAACCCTGTCCTTCATGCCTACACTGGCATAGATAGAGAAGAGGAACTGCAGGTCTGCATCTGAATTCAGATGCTATTGCTTTGGACATCTGTTTAATGTACATGATACATGTATCAGTATACATCTGACATGCATGCCAAAGTCTGCATATGTGAGAGTATTATTGCATGTATACAAATAAAACTGCTCAGTATTTAATATACAACATAGCTGTCCAAAATTGAACTTGCCTTCCTGGGTGTCACTGGCCTATCCTTAGGTGTAGGTCTCCTTTTCCCCTGTGATCTTGCACAGTTATGTACTGCATATGACCATGACTACTTTTGGTGTTGGATGCCCTTTATGTAATTAGGCTTTTGTTGTATGTACATGCCTTTTGTACTGGAGGCAAACAGAATGACAGCATATTTTTACACTAACAAACAACCTTTAGTTGTTATACACACTCAAGGTCAAAGCACAGTTCATCTGTTATATGCTTCCTCTAGCTAATGCATTCACTTGTCCCCTTTCTTCCTTTAACTTCCCTCATCATCTCTGCTCTTTAAACAATCCCATCAACTCAGTTCTTTTATTTCTGTGCATACTGCTTTGCACTGTATTACCCTATATGTGTCAGTCATTCCCACATTTTTTTTAATTAATAGCTACTGGTATATGATCTTTTCTGGGCCACATTATGCACCTCATCCTGTGTGTGCTGTATGGTTTGTAGCATAATTGTGCAGCTCTGCAAATGTTTGTGAAGTGTGACAAATGTTTGTATACCATGAAGTTTCTGTATATCTTGGCTGATGTTAGGTTTCATGTACATCTCCAGAGTACACTAATGGTGCTGCTTTTCTGTGTAACGGATATCCTTTTCAGGCACTGTAGATTTCTCTACTACAATTCATTATGGTTGGCTCATGAAGATCTCCTATAGGTAATATTCCCTGCTGAAAGATGATTTCTCCCAAAATTTTCTTAAGCTCTACAAAAGCAGTTTTAAGTGGAATATAAATGCAAGCTAGCAAAATCCTTCTTCCCTTACTAGTAACCACGTACTACCACAAATCTACTATTGCTATCTTTTTCCCCTCTTCTATCGCTATTAGGCCTCCTCTAGCAACTAGTATAAGCATTCTCTTTTCCTTTATCTCTGATATTCTGCTGAATATTCATCCTGAAATCCTTTATCAAATTCACATGCTCACTTCTTTCCAAATGTGTGTCCTGTAACATTGCTATTTGTACTGTGCTTTTCTTACTATAATTCAGTACACTTACCTTTTTGTCTATACCTATGAGGCCATTCACATTCTAAAATAATGCTTAGTGTAGCCATTATGAGAAGAAATTATTATTCCCACATATTATATATGACAGTTTTTTTAAATGTTAGTTAACAGCTTTTGTGTTACAGGCACCCACTAATGTTTGGCAGGTTGACCTCTTATGCAGCTCTTTCTTGTCATCTCCATTTGAACATATGACACATTTTACAAGACTTTTTGTTTTAATGCAAATCCTCAAAAGAATACCCCAGAACACCCCCATAATCTATTAACTTAAAACAAACATACAAAACTATGCACATCTTCAAATAATGAAGTTTAACACTCCTAATGGGAACAATTGTTCCAAACTGACAGCAGCACACACAGGCATAACTTAACCTAACATTAACATTATACATGCTAAGATGCATGTTACAGCCTGTACTCCTACTTACACTAACTGTCATCTGTTCTTGTCTTATCTTCAATACCCTACCAGCTTATATGCTTTCAGAAAACATTAATCCTTTGCCTTAAAGTGTTCTGGATTTTACTGCTTCTCCCCATAGTCAGCTTTACTGCATGGAAACACAAGTACCAAATATACAGATCTGCAAAGCTCTCCACTTACACTGAACATTTATTTGCCAAATAAACTTTTTATTACATTCAGTGTCCTCTTTTAATTACTTGCTTAGACAAATAAACTTATTAGATTAAGCCAAAGGCCTTAATCCAGACATTCACATATGCAAAGCAAGAGAGAAAAGATCAACTCAAAATATATTGTAATCTGTACAATTTTACACCCCATTCCTGACTTCAACAACTCAAGATTACACTATAGTAACTTAAACATACTTTTGTCAAGTCTTTCTTCTTTTTACATTGTAACGCCTACATTTCTTAAAACTAAAAAAGAAGAAAAAAAAGCACTTCTTTACTTTAGTATCTTTATCACATACAGTAACTAAAAATGCTTTACAATACAACACAGTACGTATATCATGAAATGTCTCATACAAATACTGTTAAGAATAACATTTGTTTTACCCTCACTCCCCACTGGCCCTGGTTTTCAATTATTAAGGAATTCCCAATATTATTCTAGCATGTCCAAAGGTCAGTTGTCAATCTCCTCTCCGGTCCAGCTGGTGAATCTGGGAATCTTGAGGCAATGTTACAACTGCCTCATTACACAGACAACCCTCTCCTCCTCCCAACAAATTCCAACACATGTGAGAGATGCAACCATATAGCCAAACTGGAGGCTAAGCTCTCTCAACTCAGTACTGGCATAACCAGTCAGGAGGAGAAGGAAACCACACTCACTACAATTCCAGTCTCACATAGACCTACCACGACAGCAAACCAAACACATAATCACACAAAACATACTCGAGGCTCTAAATAAAGATCTGCAAGCAGCAGAGACCTCCAAAGCAGACACCCAAGCAGCCGCTACCCCAAAACAAAACACGTGCAACACATATCTCACAAAGCCAGTGTGCCGAACAGTCACAGCCCTTAAGACTAAACAACACACCTGATACACTTGTAATAGGTGACTCTATCGTCAGGCACACTGACGTCCCGCTCACCAGGCTGAACAAGGAGAGGGTCACGGTGAGCAGCCTGTCGGGCGCTAGGATCCGCCACATAACACAAGCACTCAGGTCACTCCAAGGCAAGTACAAATATGACTCAGTCATTGTCCATGCTGGTGTGAATGACCTGAGACGTACCTCCCTGGACTACATGAAAAGAGACATAAAGGAGCTCTCTGAGCATGTAGCCCAGGCCGGTATGACCCTGACCTTGAGTAGCATCTTACCCTCACCAAGAATGATGCCACAATATGAAGACAAGATGATCAATTTCAACAATTGGCTTAAGTACTGGTGTCATTCAAAGGGGATCCAATGCCTGTCAGCTTGGGATGATATGCTTGACAAGCCACGATGCTTCGCTAGAGACGGCTTGCACCTGTCACCCCTGGGCTTTCGGATATTGGCAAAGGCTCTTGCTACCCCCATAGTGCCTTTTTTAGGCAAGGCTCAAAAGACAAACCCACCTCCATAGGTACCACAAGGGATAAGAAACTAAGAGTAATGCTACTCAACGCCAGAAGTCTAAACCTCAAGATGCACGCACTCGAAACTCTCCTTAGCATGGAGAACATCGATATCTGTGCAGTAACAGAAACCTGGTTCAGGGCTCCCGAGAGCACCCCAACACTGCCAGGTTATACCTCATACCGTGCTTTTCGACCCCAAAACTTGGACCGAACCACAAAAGGAGGGGGAGTATCGATATTCATCAAAGATACCCACACCTCTAGGTTGGTGGCAAAGCACAAAGCATCAGAGACTATCCATGTGCAACTAACAGTGGGTAAAACTGCCTTCCAGTTTA
This sequence comes from Protopterus annectens, assembly GCF_019279795.1. Lineage (NCBI taxonomy): Eukaryota > Metazoa > Chordata > Ceratodontiformes > Protopteridae > Protopterus > Protopterus annectens. Next base: position 1,191,900,770 of record NC_056731.1, on the reverse strand, counting down.
TAGCCTGCTACAGACCACCCTCCCAAACCCAGGAACCCCACTCGGCCTTCCTGAGAACACTGGAAAATATGAAGGTCTCTCCAAACACCATTATATTGGGTGACTTCAACTACCCAAACATAGACTGGGAGCATTACTCTAGCTCCAACACCCTAGCCCAAAGGTTCCTAGAATTTATAAACTCAAATGCTATGGAACAACTTGTTACCACTCCCACAAGAGGGGAAAACATACTGGACCTGATCATCACCAACATGGGGACTCTATGCTCCAGACCAGAAGTGTATCCCTCACTGGTAAGATCAGACCATAAACTAATCTCACTGGATATTCACATCCCGACCCCACCCCTGCCCAGAAAACCACAGTGAAAAACTTCTCTAAAGCAAATTTCACACTCCTCAAAACTGAGGTGGAATCCTTCAAAGCCCCGGCCTGTGGAAAATACGCCCAGACCGCAGAATCCTTTATAAACACATTCTATGAACACCTTCAGGAATGCATGGATCATGCGATCCCAAATAAAACCAAGACCCAATCCTCCAAAGGCAGACGTCCTGTCTGGTGGACCCCAGCCATAAACAAACTATACAATAGAAGGAGGAAGCTACTAAATGATAGAGCAAAATCCCAAAAAGGGAAGGCATCACTGATCAGTATTAGCAAAAAACTACGGGCACACATAAAATTGTCTAAGGCCAGCTTCGAGAGAAAAATTGCACAGGACACCAAGGATAATCACAAGGCTTTCTTTAGTTATGTTAGGAACCTGGGTGGTAATTCTCAGATATGCTCAGAATTAGTCCAAAATGACAAAAAATACACCGAACCCACAGACATTGCCAACATCCTAACTGACAGGTTCAGCGCAAACTCCCCCCCCCCTCCCCACCAAAAGGGCAAATATCTATCCCAGCACACTGCTGCCCCCCTGACATCTCAGATGCTCAGGTAAGAGCCGCCCTCTCCAAAGCAAAAAACACAGCATCAATGGGACCAGACAGTGTCCCGGGCTGCGTCCTACATGAACTCCAAGAAGAGCTAAACCCAAACATAAAACTACTGTTCAGTCTCAGCCTTACTACAGGATATGTGCCCAAAGAGTGGCGTACAGCAACAGTAGTCCCTCTCCATAAAGGTGGTGCCTCAACGGATCCTGAAAACTATCGCCCCATAAGCCTGACTAGCTTGGTCTGCAAAGCTATGGAAAGGATCATCATGGACCTCATAAATAAAGATATTGGGGACCTACAAACACTGGATCCTACCCAGTTCGGCTTTGTTAAGGGCAGATCCTGCCTCTTAAACCTGGTTGATTTATTTGAAACAGTCACCAGGGCCATTGACGAGGGGAAGGTGGTCCACACAGCCTACCTGGACCTCGCAAAAGCCTTCGATACAATACCCCACTCGGGCATTATAGATAAGCTCACCAGCTTAAATATAAACCCCTATGTCACTAGATGGATTGCAAACTGGCTCAAGGACAGAACCCACATGGTTAGAATTGCTGGAGCCATGTCAGACTCCAAACCAGTTACAAGTGGTGTCCCACAAGGCTCAGTCCTGGAACCTATCTTGTTCGGTATATATTTCTCGGAGGTACAGGCCAACATGGAAGGACTGTGGCTGACCAAGTTCGCAGATGACTGCAAACTGGGCGCCATAATCGACTCTCCAGCCGACACAAGCATCCTCCAAAAGGGCCTCATAGAAACAGACAAATGGTGCCAGAGCCATGGCCTCAAGCTAAATGCCAAAAAGTGTATAGTCATCCCCTTTGGCAAAAACAAAGTGCCCACAAATTACCACATAGGTGGTAATCCATTAAGTACAGAAGAAGTAATTAGGGACCTGGGGACCCAAGTTGATAGCAATCTCTCATTTGACAACCACGTGGCCAAAGTGGTTAGAAAAACATTTTATATAGCCCACCTAATCATGAAGGGATTCACATCTAGATCAGGGGACGTCATCGTGCCTCTTTACTCATCCCTCATCAGGCCCATAATTGAGTACAATGCCCCTTTTGGGATGTACCTTACCAGACACCTGCAGCAACTGGAAAGACCCCAAAAGTACCTCACCAAGAAGATCAAAGGGCTCAAACAGATGCCATATGCTGCCCGGTTAAAGAAACTCTAGCTCTACTCAGTGGCATACCGCCTGTTCAGAGGCGATCTGTGCCTGACGTATAAAGCCATGTCCAACCCGGAATTAATGGACATGCTGCACCTCAGAAAATCCAAATCCCATCGAGCTACGTGCACGAGAGACTTTAACCTCAGCACTGAAATAAATAGGACATGCTGGAGGGACAGATTCATAACCCAGAGGCTCCCTTCACTCTGGAATAAAATCCCAGTCCAGGTTAGGCAAAGTCCCTCATTGACTCTCTTCAAGAGGAATCTTGATGAGTGGATGGGAGATCGTAGGTTTACCCCGGGTATCACTTCTGTGTCACTGTTAGACAGAGGCACAGTATACTAACCTCGAAAAAGGGCATAGCAAAATAAATTTAAAATGGGTGGCGAAAGCCAAACACATTCTGGCTAGGCTTATAAATGCCCTAGGTTAGATAGCCTAGTATGAACCTATGAACTTACAATTGCATTCTCCCCATGCATTCTCCCCACAAGTTTAACAAAGTCAACAGAAGTCCAATCTTTCCACTTTTCTTGTAAAGCCATATTTCACAAATGTGATCAATGCTTTACAGTCACATTTATTCACTAATTTCAATGTTGTTGGTCTTCTCCTTGATCATCTCTGAATCCCAGACTCTGGTTCAAATCCAAGGTACTCATGATTCTTCTAATCAGCTCCTGTGTTTGTCTGTCTTTCTAACATTTTCCTTTGGAAAACTGTAAAAGGTTTCACTGGCATAGTCCATCTATAAACTTCATTAACAGATGAATATGAAGGAGAGTTCCCTTCTGTTTGATGGCTCAATTTTTGATGGACAAAGTTTTGTTATTTCCTCCTAGGCCTGTTCTATATCAAAAATGACTTTATCCTACAGGAAAAATTATTCTGAAGCCATCTGAGTACAACAGCTTGAATTTCACACCTGCCTCTCAACACTTCCCGATTACTGGGATAATTTACTTCTCCTGCCTAATGTACAGTGAATAATCATTTTTCACAAACACTCTGTCTCCAGTTGTTAATACTTTGCCTTTTTCTCAGTTTTGTCAGGATCAATTCCTTTCTGCTGGTATGACAGCATCTTTACTAATACAGGTCCTGGCTGCCTTCTCATGGCCAGGTTTGGAGCACACACATGATATGCCCTTTCAATTAACAAATCCTGCTGTGAAATACTAGTCCATTTGCTTATTTCTGCTTTCCTTTCAATTACTCTGGTACAGCAGATACAAACCCTGCAGTTGGGAGGGTGGCATAATGGTTAAGGTGTTTTCCTTACAAACACAAGGTACAGGGTTTGAATCTCACAGGGGATAACTGGCTAGGCTTAAAATGGCTCACAAAGGCAGTTAGCCTAGTACTAACCTATGTACTGTCCTCTAACTTTACCATTTTCTGAAACAGTTCTCCTTGAATAGTTTCATACTTAGCCAGCCTTTTCTTCATTTTGACTTCTGCTTTTCGCAGTTTTACCTGTTCATCCAAAAAGCTGTTTGAAGCATCTTCCATTTTTCCAGCCTTTTGTTATTTGAGTTTATATACTCCTCCAATGTTTCATTTATTGTAATCAACTCTGAGCGGATTTATATTTATCTGTTCCTCTAGTTTCTGGAAGCCATGTGTTGCACCAAATCTGCAGCTAGAAGAGTTTTTTTTTTTGCTTAACAGCTGCAGAATTCTTCCCAGTCAGTGTTTTTTCTTCACCTCTTCTAGCCGATTTTCTTTCAGGTTCTCCTTTGTTGGCATCCAGGCAGTGTATTTACTAGCCAATTATTGAATTTACTAAAACTTGCAGAGTTTCTAACCCTTACCTCTTAGTTTCTTTTTTCACACTGGGAGACCTGAAATCAAGCTCTGTTGATTAGTGTGCTGCCATCTTAGATGTTGAATCAAATGCTGATATCAATGTAGTCACAAAGATGGTAAAATAAAAGAAAATCTCTGGACTATGTTGATGACTGGTAGATATGAATCCCTGGCACTTGTGGAAATGCTTACACCATGCTCTTTAATGAGACAAGAAGGCAGTAACAATGAGGGTCTTGCAAGGCAAATGGTCAGCTAGACATTCAGTAGATTTGTAAAACATGCAGAGGTAGGGAATAGGATAGAAATGATTCCAATTCCTTTGGGACTAGAATGCATGTGAAATGTGTAATAAAACCTTGAATGATACCAGCTAGGACTACTCGTTATTACACAATCTTACAATTCATTTTTACAAATCATTGTTTGCTGGATTTGTTCTTTTTTCTTCACATTTACAAATGTTACTATTCATATCTATTGTTAAATAACATAGCAGGTAAGTAACATTACATAAATCATTCAGTTCCTGCCTTCTCTTAAACATCATTTGTCCTCCAAAACATTTTTCTGTGTGTATTCTTCCAACAATTTCCCTTGTTGTTCTATGTAATTTACTCCTACCCTTTTCTAAAGCTCCCACTTCATGTTATTTTATCTCTGTTACAATATTCACTACTTCAATTATAATTGGTTTAGGTTTTGATTTCCATTTTCTAGTAGTTGTGCTTTTGGTAGCCACCAGAATTAAACTTATCAAGGCCTTACTATGTCTAGGCAATTCAGATCCTGTATCACAACGAAAAAAAAAAATAATTTCCATAGTTACACTCATTTGTTCACCCAATATTCCTGACAAGAGTACTCTGTAGGGAATTTTTAAAGTCTCCAGAAACAAAAAATGAAATCCCCAAGGAATACACTGTGCCTGCAAGCAAAAGATCAATGTAACTGAAGAAAACAAGGCACAGAAACATGACTGAAAGCATAAAAAGTTAAAAGTTTAGTAAGGTAAGTGCTTTCACACCAAATACTAGTGTGCTTCCCTCAGACCATATATATGCACTAGTATTTGGTGTGAAAGCGCTTACCTTATTAAACTTTTAACTTTTTATGCTTTCAGTCGTGTTTCTGTGCCTTGTTTTCTTCAGTTACATTGGAATTTTTAAAGTCTGCCAACTCATTACAAACCAAAACATGTTTGGAGTTACTTCTTTCTTCCTCATCACACCTCCAACATTTGCCAGCTACCTGAAGAAACATTCTTTGGAGACTGCTTGGGTTATAAAATTATCTATGCAAACACTTCCAGGAAAAAATCCTACATCTTCTAAATTTTGTTGCATATTTGAGAGTTATACATATATCCGCCCCATTGTTTCCTTGTAAATTGCATATTTAATCTCTCTTTCCAATTTTTCTTCTGAGTGATTTCTGCAGTTAGTGTGCAATAGTTGATATGCCCTACTACTACTTCTTTCGGCTGCTCCCGTTAGGGGTCGCCACAGCAGATCAACTGTTTCCATTTCTTCCTGTCTGCTGCATCTTGCTCTGTCACACCAACCACCTGCATGTCCTCTCTCACCACATCCATAAACCTCATCTTAGGCCTCCCTCTTTTCCTGTTACCTGGCAACTTCATCCTTAGCATCTTTTCCCCCAATATACCCTGCATCCCTCCTCAGCACATGTCCAAACCAACGTAATCTTGCCTCTCTGGCTTTGTCTCCAAACCTTCCAACCTGGGCTGACCCTCTAATATACTTATTCCTAATCCTGTCCATCCTCGTCACACCCAGTGCAAATTGTAACATCTTCAACTCTACCACGTCGAGCTCTGACTCCTGCCTTTGTGTCAATGCCACTGTCTCCAACCCATATAACATAGCTGGTCTCACTACCCTCTTGTAGACCTTCCCTTTCACTCTTACTTGTACTCATCTGTCACAAATCACTCCTGACACTCTTCTCCACCCACTACAGCCTGCCTGTACTCTCTTCTTCACCTCTCTTCCACACTCACCATTACACTGAACTGTTGATCCCAAGTACTTAAACTCATCCACCTTCACCACCTCTACTCCCTGCATCCTCACCATTCCTCAATCCTCCCTCTCATTCACACACACATATATTCTGTCTTAGTCCTGCTGACCTTCATTCTTCTCTCTAGAGCATATCTCCACCTCTCCAGGGTCTCCTCCACCTGTTCCCTACTCTCACTACAGATCACAATGTCTTCTGCAAACATCATAGTCCACGGGGACTTGTGCTGATCTCGTCTGTCAACCTGTCCATCACCATTGCAAATAAGAAAGGGCTCAGAGCTGATCCTTGATGTAATCCCACCTCCACCTTAAACGCATCCGTCACTCCCACCGCAGACTTCACAGCTGTCACACACTACCCTCGTACATATCCTGTACCACTCTTACATACTTCTCTGACACTCCCGACTTCCTCATACAATACCACAACTCCTCTCTAGGCACCCTGTCATATGCTTTCTCTAAATCCACAAAGACACAATGGAACTCCTTCTGACCTTCTCTGTACTTCTCCATCAACACCGTCAGAGCAAACATCACATCTGTAGTGCTCTTTCCTGGCATGAAACCATACTGATGATCACTAATCATCACCTCCCTTCTTAACCTAGCTTCCACTACTCTTTCCCATAACTTTATGCTGTGACTGATCAGTTTAATCCCTCTGTAGTTACTACAGCTCTGCACATCACCCTTATTCTTAAAAATCGGTACCAAAACACTTTCTCAATTCCTCAAGCATCCTCTCACTTTCCAATATTTCATTAAACAATCTAGTTAAAAACTCCACTGCCATTTCACCTAAACATCTCCATGCTTTCACAGGTAGGTCATCTGGACCAACAGCCTTTCAGTTCTTCATCCTCTTCATAGCTATCCTTGCTTCCTGCTTGCTAATCCACTGCACTTCAAGATTCACTATCCGCACATCATCCAACCTTCTCTCCCTCTCATTCTCTTCATTCATCAACCCCTCAAAGTACTCTTTCCATCTGCTCAACACACTCTCCTCGCTTGTGAGTATGTTTCCCTCATTATCCTTTACCACCCTTACTGCTGCACATCTTTACTAGCTCAGTCTCTCTGTCTAGCCAATCGGTACAGGTCCTTTTCTCCCTCCTTAGTGTCCAACCTTTTATACAAAACTCTTCATACGCCTTATCCTTAGCCTTCGCCACCTCTCTCTTTGTCATGCACCTCATCTCCTTATACTCTTGTCTGCTTTCTTCATCTCTTTGACAATCCCACTTCTTCGCCAACCTCTTTCTCTGTATACTCTCCTGTACTTCTTCATTCCACCACCAGGTCTCCTTGTCCTCCTTCCTCTTTACAGATGTCACACCAAGCACCTTTCTAGCCATCTCTCTTACTAGCTCTGCTGTAGTTATCCAGCTATTCGGTAACTCTTCACTGCCACCCAGTGCCTGTCTTAACTCTTCCCTGAGCATCACCCCACAATTACCCTTTTTCAATTTCCACCATTTGATCCTTGCTGCTGCCTTCACACTCATCCTCCTCTTCTTGATCACCAATGTCATCCTACAAACCACCATCCTATGCTGCCTAACTACACTTTTCCCTGCCACCACTTTACAGTCTCCAATCTCCTTTAGACTGGCCCTTCTACACAAAATATAATCCACCTGTGTGCATCTTCCTCCACTCTTGTATGTCACCCTATGCTCCTCCCTCTGGTTAAAATACATATTCATGACAGCCATGTCCATCCTTTTCGCAAAATCCACTACCATCTGACCTTCTGCATTCCTTTGCTTAACACCATACCTACCCATCACTTCCTCATCCCCTCTGTTCCCTTCACCAACATGCCCATTGAAATCTGCTCCAATCACCAGTCTCTCACCCTTGGGTACAGTCATCACCACTTCATCCAACTCACACCAACATTTTTCTTTCTCATTCATCGCACACACAACTTGTGGAGCATGTGCACTAACAACATTCATCATTACACCATCAATTTCCAGCTTCATAAACATCACTCTATCCGACACTCTTTTCACCTCCAAAACACTCTTAGCATACTGTTCCTTCAGGATAATGCCTACGCCATTTCTCCACCCATCCACACCATGATAAAGCAATTTGAAACCGCCTCCAATACACCTAGCCTTGCTCCCCTTCCATCTGGTCTCTTGCACACACAATATACCAACCTTTCTTCGGTCCATCATATCAGCCCTACTAATTACCCCTATTTTAACAGCAGAATCTGTTCTAGACTCAATTAAAAATTCAACCAGGGCGTCTTTCAATTAGGAATCCCCTTTTCCTTTGTCTAGACTCGGAGATCAATACCTGATAGGGAAATCAATCACTAGCTTGCAATCCATATGTCTTACTGGCCTCTTCCCATTCCATTACCTCTACTTTTCTAATTATTTGTGCCCAGTACCTTGGTTCTTTTGCCATTTTCCACCAGTAAATTCCAGCCCCCTCTTTTCTATACTCTGTACACCTAGTTGCAGTCATCCCTATTAGCAGAATCTCTTTTCTCCATTCCCATGTGCTTGTTCTGTCCTTGAATGTCATTTGCAAATCTGTTCTTATCTACAGTTGTTCATCTAGAAATGTTTATTCCATGTAACAAAGTCTTAGCTCAAAACAGACCTCTGGGCCCAATCCACCTATCCTACATAAACAAATAAATGATGATTTGATCTGAGGTTAGGCACCCTGTAGGCAGTGCATGATGTCATAGAATGTCTCAGCACTGGATGCACTCCCACTACAGGCAAGAATTCTATGAAAAAAATGGGTTCTCTCAAATCAAAGGATCCATTACAAGGCCCCCGATGTTACAGTTCACTGCTGTCCGATTTCTAACTTTTATACATCACCTCTGCTATCCAACATCTCTACAGTCATCTGTCATACTGCATCGCCTCTATGACCCAGATAGTTAAGGAAGGTAAAGGGATGATTACAAGTATCATTCACACTGGACTTGGGAATTAGTCATGCACCATGGCCAAGTACGAGGGGCACTCACTATTCTGTACTTCTACAAGCATGACTTCCATTGATACTGGGCTCAAGTAGACTTCATAAAAATGCAGCAGAGCTGTAATTAGGTTTTCCACCTCCACTTCCCCATCAGGATGCAGCATCTAGTACTAGCAAGCTGTATATCATCCCATGGGTATTTACATTTCCTCTGGTGCTCAAGATACTTCTCAAAGCTCAGATAATGGTGGGGTGGAGCAGTGATCACTGAAATCTCAGCAGCAGTGAGGTCAGATGGAAAAGGATATTCCAGAAGACTACATGAAATGAAGACCGCTACAACACCAAAAAAGATAACAGCAAGAAAATAATTATTTAGAAATAACTACAGCAATAACCACAAAATATGCTGTGTTTAAATATTACACTTCAAGTCTCAATTGTTAAAGTTAGAAACAACTTCTTCAATTATTCAAGCTTTTAGCCTTTGTTAATGTAGTCTTCTGGTTGATTTATGGTGCCCCGTCTGAGAAGCTGCACTGCCAAACATATCTGTTCTGGCAAATTGTGCATCCTCACTGCTGCTCTACATAGCAAAGGGTGAACAGCCATTTTGGTAATCTTATCTTTCTACAGTGATGTCTTCCAGGAACACATGAAAGTCAGAAAGTTTCATCCATTGTTCAGCTCTGGGACAAAGTAATATTTTTTCTATGTGCTTTTTCCCCACTGTACCTGCCAACCATCAAGCTTCCATTCGTCAAGCCATCCCATTCATTCCTCAGTCCAGGATATTTCCAAGTGAGGCAAGAGCATGTTGGGAAGCGCGATCATTGATGCAGCTATGGTGGCATCTCAGCAATGAGAGTATTTGTTTTAGCCCTAACCCGGATCCTGGTAACAGAAATGTGCACCTGTATCACTACAGGGGCATCCTTTCCCTTCCGTCTATGTGCGAGTACACAAACACAAACACACGGGCTGCAATCACTATTTTTGGATAGTCAAGCACTCATTTCACTGGTACTGCAGCCACTAGTAACATAAAAGTCTACATGTGAGCAGTAGCACTTAGGCCCGACCACAGCCACTATATCTCCCTCCCCACAGGATGGGTGTGTCATCAAATGCCCCCCACTCCCATTCTTCCATGCCAATCTCTTCCAGCACCTGAAACACTATTCAATCTTCGGTTGTCTGAATCACTGTCAGGATTTTATCCCTCTGAGGCATACTGCCAGGGAGGAATACAAGCTTTTACAAAGTGTAAATATGCGTAAGGGAAATTCTGCACCCATACTCCACTGTAATGTGTTTTCACAAAACATATACTGCTTTGGAAATAATGGTATAGTTTATTTATTTCATGTTGTTAACTGAGTAATTATAATTTGAGAAAAACATGTATAATGCAGGTAGTAAATAGAGATATAAATCAAGATGTTTTGTTACCATAAAACTGTGATTAACATGTGGATACACAGTAATAGTTACAGTACCTGTAAATGTAATGGAAGTGATTCAATTTGTATTTAAAAAGAGAAATGTTAACAATGTATGTAGATAATCCAGCAATTGCATACTTACATATGAACTGCTCACTAAATGCATTCGGTGTCTACACAGCAACGAGTGGTTTTCTAGTGAGTCATTTTCAATAGGAGTACAGTAGTTGAATAGCAATATTTTTCTGCTATAGAAAAGTGCTAGTTTAACCATTAGGATAAGAACATTTTCCATTCCCTTAGGTATTCCAGGAGTTTTTCCCCCAAAATGTTTTCCAAAGCCCTGAGGTGGCAAGTTCCATGTTTGCGGGTGCTAATTTGGGAAAAGTTTCAGAAAAAAGTTGATGATTATGATAACTTGCATGGTGGCTATATCAGATATAATACAATAAGTGAAAAAAAAAATACAAGTCTGCCCCTGTTTGGCAGAATGCAGTGATAAACAGGAACAGCAACAGCAGCATGTATGTTGGAAGAAAACATCGAGGAGGGCAATTACATTAAACATTATTTTTATGGGGACTAACTCTTGTGAGTCATTTTGCCCTTCTATATCACAGTAGATGCAGACAGTGTCAATTTCTTGCATGGCAAATTACAGCTAAACTACAATGTTTTCCTGCACAGTTCTGCAACATTTAGTAAAGTCCTGCAGCACTCCACTTTTGACTCTACGTGTATCACTACTAACTTATAATGTTATGTATGACAAAGGAAAAGAAAATATTGTATTTTTCAGCTGTAAAACGTTCTCACAACTTACTTATGATGTTGCTTAGCTCTGGTACTTAAAATCAGAAATGTGAACACGGCAAAAGCAGCACTCTGAAGAGACCAGCAGGCCACTGCAAATCCTGTCCATTCAATAATCTCTCCCAAAAAGTTGGCTCCTGATACATATTCAAACATTCCTCCTTAAGAAGAAACAGCACAAATCAGTAAGTGAACAATAGTTAGTGGCATACATTAGCTTTCAATACAGTGAATATATAAAAAATAGTTGCACAACAGCACTATTCAGAAAAGATAGACTGGGCTCTAGCTTTGGATACGAAGGACAGGCTTATAACTCTACACCATCACAGACATTTAAGAAATTAGTACATATAACAGATCACACACTATATTTCTGTGGGTTTTTGTGGATGGTTCAAATTTCATTTTATTTGTAGTTCTCAATGTATGAAGTAACATACCAGTACAATGACAAACCCAAACAATTCACATACCTTTGCACATCTCTGTGTAAATCCTCCTTTATTTATATTAAGACTGAAGAGAATAAAGCTTTCATGAATGCATAATAAGAATGATACTAGTAAGAGACCATCAACAGGAGTTCCAAGTCAAGTGTTAAATCGAAGGCAAATTGCGCTTTTTTGTTACTGTACTACAATTTGAATATAAAAAGCAATCCTATACTGAGGCAGCACAGGGCAAAGCTTTCAGGAATGCATAACAAGAGTGATTCAAGCAATGTATCATTTAGTAATGATAAGGAGTTCCAAGTAATGTTAAATCAAAGTCAGATTGTATTTTTTGTAGAATGACTTAACTGATTAAATTTTATTCCGACTCACAGCTCAAACCAGCAAAGCAAGAAAATGAAAGTGGCATTCAGAACTAAAATAACACGGCCTAGTACCGACGTGTTCCACAGCCATAAAGTGAGATCTGTCTTACATCTGTTCACTTCCAACAACCTGAAGAAAAAAATGTAATATGCTGCACAGCTAAATGAGTCAGGTCCTCCATGACCACTAGGATAAAATGAATTAGTGACATCTCCTTTTAGGTCTGATATTTTACATTGTTCATTATAGGAGCAATAACATGTCAACCTAACAAAAAAGTTACTGTATAAACACAATGCTCCTGAGGAATTTTATTTGGTTTCTTTACTTTTAGAAAATGGCTAGTCTCATTACAGCAGTGATGATCAAGCTCCTCAAAAGCTGTGAAAGACAGAAGAGATTCATATAAAGAAATAGAGATATAATCGGTTAATTATTTTACTAACTTAAAAAAATAAAAATTATTTTATTTTAAAGCACAAACACACCAGCAGGTCAGAAGTAATCTTCAATAAACATGCAAGTACAAACTTTACCACATTTAAGGGCCAGAACGCCTCAACAACATATGACACCAAGTATGTTTTGTCCCCGCACTCATGCAAGTTGAAACATTCGAACATCTCCTGAAGTCTTTTAATGCTGCTCACTACTTCTGGCCTATATGACCCTCAAAGGTTGAATCATGAAATAAGGTTTCACATTTTCAGGTACACTGAATCAGCCAATGAATGGAGATTTGTATGTTCTATTTCCCTTGTCTACTATAGCATACACAATGTGAGTGAAGCTGAAGTGCAAATTATTTGTCATGCCTATCTCCTGCTTATGCTACATCTTTTTTTCTGAGTCAGATACTACACTTACACGATAAAGAACTTTATCCAAGACGGAATACACACAGAAGGTTATAGGTATAAGTTAATTCATTTTCTATTGAGGATGTAAAACTTCACTTCAAAAGCAGTCACAAAATGTTGGATTCCCTTATGTCTACTCCTAATTTGTATGAGGGGAGTATATGGAACCTTCTTGAACACCTACCTTGCCAATTATACCAGTACTATAGCTGGACAACTGTGAAGAAGCTGCACTCCGTGGGGTAACCTTTAAATGGAGACTCCCATTAATCGGTTCTCCCAAACTCACTCTATCACTGCTCCCACAACTCATTAGACAAAAAAATAATACCACCTACCATCAGTAGAAATTCTTGACAATGAGTCTTCAAGATCCACTGAATGGCACCATCCTTATCCTGCCCATCCCCCGCAACATATGTGTAATGCCATGGATACGATCTACTTACGTTCCCTATGGATGAGAAATGAACCCCTTTATACTGTTCTTCTGCATTTTTATGGATGCATTTTGCAGGCTGTTGTCTCTCATGCTTCCATGACGCTAGCTCCGCACTGCACCACAATCCCATCCTGAAGACTGAAGACTGGTGTCTACAAATCAAATTCTGATAGGTGGCTGTGTAGCTGGTAGCAAAATCCCTTGGTCAAAAGATTTGCTTATTTTCATTTTTCCACTGAAGACTTTTTCAGTCATTCTAACTGTGTTATGTTAGGCAAACTTTTCTCAAATACACAGTTTCTGCTACTGCATAACACCTTACTACATTATAAAATTGCACTGAATATTTTGCTTAGATCTATTAGATGTCTTTGCCATTATGGGTAGTAAAATACTCAAGCCTGAAGTCAACATTTAGTGTAAAAGAGCTTTTTCTTTTTATCAAATGTATTGGGTTCCATTGAAAATGCCCAAATGCACAACAAAAAGAACATTGTAAATATATTTAACTGAAAATATACTACCTTTTTTCTAAACAAGAAACACCTTTATTAAATTATCATTTAAGACACAGGCAATTATACATTTATATAAATGAAAACAAACCATGTTGCCATATTTTTGGTTGCAAACATTAGCACATCACATATAACATTACATAAAGTCATTGTTAACTGAACACTGCATAGCCCATTCAATTCCTGCCTTCCCTTAAACCTCACTCCTTCATTCTACATGTATCGTTCCCACAGTTTCCATTTTTTGTATTTAATTTGCTCCTATGCAAACACTTCCAAGCAAAGACACTAAACTTTCTGGACTTTGGGAGCCAAACATATATCCACCCATTGTTTCTCTGTGAACTGCTTATCCATTCTGTCTTGCCAGTCCTTTCTAGCCTCCTCTGATCGATTCCTATAGTTATCATGCAATACATTATATGCCCTACTAATTATCATTTTTTAATAGCAGCTTCTGTTCTAGATTCTCCTAAAAACTCTACCAGTGTTGCTTTTTTACTTACGATCCCCCTATTCCTTTCTCTTTGCCTATATTCTGATATCAGTCCTTGACAGGGAAAACAAACCTCTAGCCTACAGTACAAATGCATCACTGGCTTCTCCCATTCTGTAATCTTTCCCTCTCTAATTATTTGCTCCCAACACCTTGGTTCCTTTGCCAGTTTTCTCCAACAAATTCCAGCCCCCTCTTGCCTATTCTCTGAATCCCCGATTGTAGTAATTTATCAGCAGAATTTCCTTTCTCCATTCCCATGTTGGCTTACTTCTTAGAGTACTTTCTGCTACTCTATGAATATAATATTTTGTGTGGTACAGAAGTAATGATGACATAACTACTTATACTCACCTCTTGTTACATTAAGCTTTTAATGCTTCCCAAGACTCTCAATGCTCTTTTTCATTTTCTGATTTTTCTTGCTTGCATGCTGTTTTGCACAATTATAATTCATCTACAGTTTCTTTAAAATGACAAGTAATTTGACTGTATCTACAGGCATAATTACTTTATTTATTAATCTACATCTCGTCTGATCACTTATTCAATACCTTTTGTTTGACCATGCATCCTTGTGAAGAACAACTGGCAAAGGACTTATATGGATTCATGACACACAATTAAATTCACTAATAGAACAACCACTGAACTCAAAAGAAAAGTACAGAAGTATGACAAATACCAATAAACAAAACAATTTGGAAAAAACACCTATGCGTGGGACAAACCCACTTAAATACACCAACACATCAAGGCTCTGTGCATAAAGGCAAGGAACAATGACTATGACCTAGATAACTGGGGTTCGATAAGAGGCCCCAGTCATTCCTCTCAACTGTAGATTTTCACAAAATGTCCACATTTCCTCCTCATATTTTTGGTCCATTTTTCATAAAATTGTGGTTTTTCAACAAATTAGTGGCAAATCATTAAAGATTGAAGTTAGAAAATAATGACAGACATTTGAGTTTCTGACTTCATAACCTTCAGAAAATTCATGCTAATGGAAACACTGCTATTCTATCAACTTTTTAAGTTTGTAAGAGCAATATTTAAAAATTCTCCCATATATAATCTATTTTGAGCCTTTGTCCCACTTTTATTTATGGCTTTGTGAAGATTTCTTGCTCTAAGAGGTTGAGAGGTATGGCCCCAGTGCTGCAGGAGCTGGGTGGGAATGAGAGAGGAGCGACTGGTGGTGCTTGCTTACCTAGGTAATGGGAAACCATCCAATTGGCTGAGAGATGGAGAAATTTGTCACAAAACCATGGAAAAAGTACAAACACCCTTAAATGGGAAACGTGTTCTATGCTATCGTTGTTGCTACTAAAACAAAAGTTGAACTGCACAATGAAACAAATACAGTCACTAAAACCATATAAACTGAGAAGTCCACCTAAACTCAGTTCTCAGATTTCTTCATACTACACATAACCAAAACACACTGAAATAATTTCCTACCCAAACCTTGCACATGCACAGAAATTCACTAAAAAAGGAGGGCCAAACCTATGATATACAGGGAATGAATCCTTACCATCAGTTAGGTGACCGATGATCAATACCAGAATAGCAGCTTGAGAGATTTGACAGAAGATGACGGAAACAGCCCATCCCAACATATCCATACTGATGGGAGGGAGACATCTAGGCCAACTGCACTAGTGAATATCTACCTGAGGGTAGGTGATCACCACGGTAACAGGCTGGGCAAGTTGATGTTGCTAATGGTGCATGGACACCACTCAGCTGAATAAATAGGTATGCATAGGAATGAGCATGTCTCTCCCTTGGCCAGGCAGCTATAATAAGTTAGCAAGTAACCTAGTAGGAATGGGGTGTTGGCCACTCCACTGGACTTGTAGGATGGCCTGCTCCCTAACACCTGACTCTTGGGTGCATAGGAAAATTATGTCTGATCGGGCTTCTCAGACAGGAACAAACAGGCCATAGGAATATTGCCTAGTCTGGGGATGCCTGACTCTCACCACTGCAAAATGAATGAGCTGGATAGATATAGACAAGGAAGCCAATGGGCATAGCCCTGAAGACATTAGAAAATGGGAAAAATGAAATAGTAACTAAAATTGGCATTTAGAATTACTGATGATTCCGTATTACTGCATCTAATATTACTAGACGGTAAGAAACTACATGCTACTGATTTCTTTCTCCAATGGCAGTAACTATGAAAACGTCCATTTCATTTCTGTATTCTGACAATTCCATGGTCACACAACCATGGAGAAAGTAAAAATACCTTGAAACAGGAAATAACTTTCTGCACAAACTCTGTTGCTGCTAAAAACAAAAGTCACATAATCAAAAAAATCATTAATAACTCATAAATGGAAAACTCTATCCAAAGACAATTTGCCATTATATCTATTATTCACTATGTCATACAAATATGCGGAGATTCCTCAAGATTGGAGACCTGCACTTATTAAACCAGTATTCAAGGGAAAAGGGAGTAGAACCAACCCAGAGTCATATAGACACTTAAGACTACTTCATGTTGTGGAAAAATAATGGAGAAAGTAATATTGGATAAGTTGTCAGAACTGGATAGGTTGGGACTTGAAACTATATATCAGCATGCATATGTTGAAAACAGATCTATTACCACCTGTAACATGATGTTCTATAACAATATAACATCAGCTATGAATGAAAAATTGTGCTGTGATGTAATTTATATAGATTTAACTTCAGCATTTGACAAGGTCATAAACAAAGCACTGATCAATAAATTAGTACAACTGGGTATTGATGTACTCTTGATAAGATGGATAGCTGCATAGCTTACAAACAGGACATGGCATGTATCATTCAGCAACTGGATAGGTGAAATCCTTGGTTACAGTCAAGGTGTCCCACAGGTCTCTGTCCCAGGCCCTTACTTGTTTAGATTGCATCTTTCAGACCTAGTTTTTTCATCAGAGGTGTTCTACAATCTATATGCAGACAACCTGAAATTGGGTAAACTGACTATGTTACAGATAAGGCACGTCTGCAAAATAACTTGACTAAATTGACCATTTCTGCACAGGAGAACAATATGCTGATAAATAAATCAAAAACTAAGCATATGAGATTTGGGAGACAAATTGAAAAGGTGAATATTTAATACAGCACACAGTGATTGAAACTGTAGACTCATTTAAGGACCTGGGAATATGGGTAAATTCAGCTCTGAGGTTTCTAATCATATCAACCAATTCATTAATGACAGTTATAAAACTAAAGGTTGTATAAGAAGATTTATAAAGTCTAGGAAGTCAAAAATGATGAAGTCATTGTTTATTAGTTACATTAGACCTAAACCTGAGTATTGAATAACAATATGGAAGCCCTAAAAGAAAACAAGCATGAGTAAACTGGAAAGAGTACAGCAGAAATATACCAATGGCATCCATGGATGTGAAAATTTAAGTTATTATGAAAGGCAAAAATATCTGAACTTGCACAGTGTTTCTTACATATATCAAAGAGGAGAGCTTATTCAAGTATATAGGGCATTTAGAGACAACTACCTCTGGGAATGTTCATCAGGCAACCTATGCAGAAGACTCTATAGGAATGAGAAGTGTACTAATTGGTTCTCTCAGAGTCGCTGATGCATGTAACAGACTACCAAATTACATTAAAGCAAGTACTAGTTTAGATATTTTTAAGAACAGCCTGGACACTTACTATGGGAACAAGTGTTTTGGTATATTGGCAAGCTAGAAGGGCATTAATGTGGGTGCTTGAAATATTTGTATGTACCGCACATGTATGTATGTAATATAAATATTTCCTATAACCAAAAACAATGAAATAATTTCCAAACCAAATTTTTCAGGTTTCCTTCCCTAGTACATGCAGAAACATAGCATAGCACGATACCTTTTCAGGCTTCGCAAATAAAATGAGTTTCTGATTTCCACTTCATACAAAATGCTCTGCAGAGAGACTTCCAGAAGGCTGTACTTGCAGGTTCTTAAACAGATGAAACAACTTGCTTCTGCTTTATTTCTAACTTTATAGTTTGTTATTTCTGACACTACTCAACTTCTTGTAGTTAAAGCATACGTGAAAAGAGAATGAGATGAGCTGCCAGCTGCATCAGTTTTAATTTCAGGATGGGTAATGGTATACATAAAAACAGAACACGATATACATATAAGACTCTGAACAACACTAAAGGAACAATGCACCCATAAATCAGGTGTTAAATCCATACATTGTTGTCTGAATTGCAAACTGGATATCAAAATAGATCACAAGTTGTGAAAGTTGCTGTTTCCTTCTCTGAATGTAAAACTGTAACTAGTTGGGTGCTATAGGGATCAGTTTTACAAGTGGGATGACCCAGGGTTCCTCAATCTCTTTTCCCAAATATATGCTTAAATTTTAAAGCCGATTTGAGAGTAAGTAAAGGAGATCCAGCACAGTACAAAATGGAATTCATGAATCTGAGAGTCTCCTCAGAGTTGTCATGTGGGAGATGGGTCTTTAGAGAGAGCAGGGCTCATTAATCTTGTTTGTCTCAAAAGAATCTGTTTCCTCAGTCTATACTTTACAAGACAGTGGTGTAAAGGGGGACTCTCCCCTAACTCGTATCTTTGGGGTTAGCCTGGGCCTACTCAGCATGCAACACAATTATTATGTGACAGGTAAGTACTAGAAGTCAGTTGGGGGAGAGGCTCCAATGGCAAGGAAAGCAGAAATATGGGACAGTACTTGGTCACAGAGAAGGCTATACAGGGCCTGGTGTTGATATAAGTTCATTCACGCTCCCTCAAGGTATGCTCTTGGGCTCATGAGGACAGCTCCCAAACATAAACAGCTGATCTAATGTCTATGCCAGCACCATGGGCCCAATTGGTACAGGACAGCCCAACAGGCATCATCCTCAAACACAACCAATAAATTATACACAACTTGGGGGCAGGTCTGGGGTGATGACGTGTCACTGCCTACTGCAACCAGCATGTCAGTGCTGAGAAGCTCTAAGGATTACTCTACATTTCCAGGCCAGATACAGGTACATTCTGAAAGTTCAAATGTGGATGAGACTGTACAGAATTGTTAACAGCTCCCTCACCCAAGGTCACAAGGTGAATTAATAGGACTGCATTTCTTGCTCTTTTCTCATTGCTGTTTGGCAATTGTACAAGCTGGACTACTTCACTAGTACAAAGAGAATTTACAACTTGTGAGGCATATGAGGCTGCCCTGTGGGTGGACGTACCAGGAGACAAAAAAAACTTACTGATGTCTTCAGCAATTTGTACTCTAGTCCAGAAATGTGTGGGGGAGCCCCCTGTCAGTCCTTGTGGGGCATCTTACAAAAGTGTTATCATGATTTTTTTTCTTCATCTCCCTGCTTTCCCTGCAAAAAATGTTGGCACTTAAAGCAATACTACACATTGTGCTGCACACTCAAGGAGTACAAACTGTGCAGATGTGGGTCCTGGCTCACGATCATGTGTGGTTTTCCACTCACAGGAACACTACAAATGCTTCAGAGTTTTATACATAAAAACACAAAAACTTTTTCACAATAGAACTTGAAGGATGGCTGCACACTGGTCAACAGCTTAACTTCAGCTCTCCCAGTGTGAAAACAGAAACTGAGAAAATGCAGATAGAGATATCAATTTGAGCAAAATTCAGTTACTGGCTACCAAGTACACCGGCTGGATGCCTGCAAATATAAAGCTAAGAGGACCTGGAAGAAAATCATCTAGAAAACGTGAAAAGAAAACAATGACTGGGAAGAATCCTGCAGCTGTTCAGCAAAAAGCAGTTCAAGCTCCAGCTTTACTGCAAGACATGACTTCCAATAATCTAAAGGAAAAAATGGTCAAATGTGCTCAGAGCTGATTAAAATAAATGAAACATTGAATGAGTATATAGATCAACTCAAATAAAAAAAAAAGGCTGGAAAAATGAAAAAAAAGCTTTAAACAGATATTCAGATGATCTGATGAAACTGCAAAAGTCAGAGGATGAAATGAAGAAAAGGCTGGCCTAAGTATGAAACTGTTAAAGAACAGACGTTTCAAAAAATGGTAGAATTAGAGGCCAGAGCACACAGAGAAAATATGAGATTTTCTGCTGTACCAGCGAAACTAGAAGGAGCAGACTGTATTAGTTTTATGAAGGCACAAATAAGCAACTGACCTGGTATTCTTCAGCAGGAACTGTTAATTAAAAGGACACACCATGTGTATGCTCCAAATCTGGCCACGAGAAAGCAGCCAAGACTTTTATTAGTAAAGATGCAAACCTACCAGCAAGAAAGAGTCGATCCAGTCAAAACTGTGGCAAAAGGGCAAAGTATTAAAATTTCGAGAAAGTAGAGTGTTTGTGGAAAATGACTATTTACTGTACATCAGGTGGAAGAGAAACAAATTCCAGTAATCAGGGAATGTTGAGAGGCAACTGTAAGAATGAAGCTGCTGTATTCAGCTGTCTTCAGAATTTTTTTTTTCCAGGAGGATCAAAGTCATTTTATGATGCAGAACATGCCGAGGAGGAAATGCAAAAGTTTGTCAAAGAAAAAATTAGCCATCAAGCAGAAGAGGACTATGCTTTTCATTCTTTTGACAGAAAAGCACAGGCAGACTTTGCCAGTGAAACATTTTTTGCTATTCTAAAGGAAAATGCTTGGGAGACACAGAAAAGCATAGGAGTTGACCAGAAGAACCAGGAGTACTGTGGAATTAAACAGGAATCTGGAGATGGGAGATGGGGATGAGCAAGAAGACCAGCAACATGATAATTGGTGAATGGACGTGAGAATGTAAAGCATCACTCACACTTCCGATATATGACTGTATAAGAATAAGTGGCAAGAGTAGACTTTTGCTGACTTTTTAAACTTGTGAGGAACTGAAATGCATTTTGCCTCACTTCATGCCATTAATGTTTAGAAGGACTGTGAGGGGAGGGAAAGAGGAAGGATAAAGATGACTGTAAGTAAAACAATTTATTTTCTTAGAAGTATTTCTATGAAATTTTTCACAACATAAATTGACACTTAAAAGTAAAATATTTTTAGTTAATTCTGTATGTGATAAATTTATTAAAAGTAAACAGATACTTTTTTTTCTTCCTCTTCTCATGCTTTCTTTTTTTAATATTAAGTAATGTAGGCATTACAGAGCAAAAAGGGAAGAAAAGCTAGATAAAAGTATATTTAAGTTAATAGGCTGTAATCATGGGTTCTTGACCTGGGAGATGGTGCAAAAGTCCATAGATCATAATGTATGCAGAGCTGGTATGTTTTCTCTTACTTTTGCATTAGTGATTGTCTGGATTAAGACCCTTGGCTTAATTTAATAACAAATTTTAAGTGTAAATGAAAGAAAACTGAATATAATGAAACATTTTCCTTTAGCAATACATGTTTCAGCTCGTCTTTCAGTCTGCAACAAAGGAATACATTCTCTTCTTTCTCTTACTTTTCTATGGATGCAAGCTGATAGGCAATAAAAGACAGAACAACACTGGCTTCTTTATGACTAAACGTGAATAACTTCTGAAAATATGCAGGTAGTTTTCATATTGGGGGAGGAGTAATAAATTAACAAAAAACAGATACCAATCTGTGCAAGTAGAAGCACAGACAATCCCCCCCAGGATTCACTAATCCTCCGTGTAAGACTAGATTAGTCTTACACGGAAGAGCAAGTCGAAGAGTAAGACTGCAGCGCGCCATGCATATTAATGAGGGCGCGCTGCCTCAACTCTAAGACTAACATGGAGCGTGCACAAGTGAAGGGGGTGTGTCGGACTGCCGAGCAGTCCAAAAATCCACACCCCTGCAAGTCTGACACTCGGGAAATGTCTACTTACATGAGCGAGTCTGCTCAAATGTGTACATACCCAACACTACACTCCCCCACATTCTAAACCCCTGTACAATTATAAAATGCAAACATTTTTTTTTATTATTTCCGATATAGCTGCCCGTATTTGCACGGGTTTGCCCATTGCTTAGCTACAGTTAGCAGTTTAGACACCGAAGTGGATAATAAGAAACTTATATGCAAATTAAGCAAAATAGCGATAGTGTAGTGGTAGAGCCTTCGCACAAAGAGAAGGCATTCCCAGTTCGAGTCCCACCACTCCCCCCTCTATTTTCTATTGGAAATCTGTATATAAAAATAATTCCTAACATTTATCATTTAAATTTTTCTAAAAAGCATTGAAGTGGCCTATGCAGTAGTGAACGAATGTTTTATATATATATATATATATATATATATATATATATATATATATATATATATATATATATCTGAAGGTGAAATGGTTATGCATACTGATGGATGCATGAGTAACGTATCTTAAGCAATGTGAAGCACTGTTAAGCAAAGTTTACCAGTATTAAGCATATTTAAACGTAATTGCTCATAGCTGAGCACTGCGTTAACTAGCGCAATGGCTTTGCCCAGAGTGGCGCATCACGCAAACAGAACATGTTTGCACGTAGCTGCGCACAGCGCTAACTAGCGCAATGCCGGGCAACGTGGAGCAATGTAGAGCAACATTGGGCAAAGTTGAGCAAAGTCGGCTAAACACAGCCACACCTCCTAGCCGGTCTGGCCAGTAGTAAAATAAAAAGCAATGACAGGGCTCGAACCTGGGATACTGTGCACCATAATCACAGTACTGAACCACTAAGCCACGACAGCATTTCACAACCATGGACTTTCAACACACACATACATATCAATGGAAGTTTACCTATTGCTAAGCAGGTGTGCCTTTAGCAGAGTTTTTTCAAAACTGGCCAATCACAAATAAGTGCGGTAAATGAGGCATATTTAAGCTCCATAGGCGGGAATACTTGCCATAACTGGTTGTAGCTCCCATCTGCAGGCAGCATGGCCGGTGCTGGAGAAGGCTCTCAATTTCGAGTGCAACGTTGGGGCATTGAGGAGTCAAAAGTAATGTTTTGGCTCCTTGTCCATAATCATGAGGATAGACTCCTGCGAGGTCAGTACCAGGGCACCCAATACAAAGCGGAAGCCTGGAACCGTCCAGCTCATGAACTCACCAGTGCCACAGGCATCCCTCGGACTGGTGAGCAGGTCAGACATCACCACGCAGACCTGAAGAGACACAAGGAGGATAAACTGGACCAGTGGATCCAGGAGGCCCGTGGGATGGAAAATGCCCCACTACTGAGTAAGTAGCCATGGAATTAAATATGTAAGAATTGCTATTCTAGTCTATACTATGGATAGGTATGTCTCAATATCACTTCATTTACTTCACAGCTGCAGGTGTCCACGCTGTGAACCAGCAAGCCTATGCAGACAGGCTGCGCCACCAGGCAGGTTAGTAATCATTCTGCATGCATGTACTGTTATATACAATAAATGAGAGAGCCTGAAAAAAGTGTTTTAACCCAATAAATAAAGGTATAATAATTCTTTAATAAGTATTCTGCATGTACTGTTATATAAAATAAATGAGACAGCCTCTAGAAAAGTGTTTTAAGTCTTTAATAAAGGTATAATTCCTGAAGTGTTTCTGTCATTTTCTTTGATATGTTGTTGTACTCCTGCATTATAGAAATAGTACCGTTGTATTAAGCGCTGTTGACCCACACATGGGTAGGCCAATATAAAGTGGATGAAGGGAGTGCCAGTAGCTTTTAAGCATATTTACAGTCCTCAACTGTCGGTTCATGCCCAGCATGTACAGGTTAATCTAGCACATGAGTAGCTTGGTATTGTGTTCCCCAGAAATGTCAGTGTGCTGCCAGAAATGTGGGGAGCTGTTAACATATAACTGATAATTTCACCTGAACATATCTAGATAATTATAGGAAAGTAGAGCTGTCAGTGTACCATCTCAGCAGTAGTGTGTCTGAGCAACTCACAAATTATGTAGCAGTAATATCTGCATCCCGGACAGTTTGTATGTCAGATACAGCTCATGTATATAAAGATCTAGCAAAACCCATTTCACAATTTAAGGACAATTGAGTAGTGTAATAATACATGTACGGGACATATAACTGCAGTTAATAGGAATGTAGTGTAAACTAGAAGGATACATAAGATGGTAATGGAGCTATCTTTTTCCACCCTACTGCATGTGCATAAAAAATACAATTCCACACCTCAATGGGTATATGTCTAATCTCAAAACATTTGTTGGAACACATGTCCTATTGGTTTATAAATATCTGCATTTATTTTGATGCATGTGCCCTGTTCAAATACAATATTGGTTACCTGTTGCCATCAATTAAACCTGCATGCTGTTGTAATGTCCACTGTTGTTCTATATATGCATGTGTTATGCTTGCTGTTCAACTGTTGGAACTCTGATGTGTTGGGTTAATGGGAATACTTCTGCATGCTGTTATAGCTAATTGGGAATGCTGTTTAATGTTAGTAACCCATATTTTCATTAAATCCTCCAAAACATAGAACGTATGGGAAGGCCGGTCCCAGCGGACCCACCTGTCCCACCTCAGCTGGCGATGGCACCTGGCACCAGCAGGTCCGGTGCCCAGCCTGGGACCTCCTCTTCCATTGGCCCTGTGCCACCTTTGAGTGGAAGAGCTGCAGGGGATGGGGCTCATCCCCCCCCGTGCAACCGTGGGCAGAGGAGGGCCACCTATCACCCTCCGAACAGTCTGGGCTGTGATGTGTAGAGAGATAGAGCGTTCTGTCGCTGATCCTCTACGCCAGCTTGAGGCACGAGTGGCGTGACTCTCAGGTGAGCCTGCCCCTCCTATGCAGCCCCCAGCACAGCCACCCTCTGGGCTGTGAAGGTACAGTGGTGACTGCCCATGGGCGGGGATCTCAGTTCCACTGTTGCCATCTGTGGGCTCATGGGCTTGCGATTTCCACACATCCTTCCCCGTCAATGGTGTTCACCCACCACGTGTCATATTCCGCCCCTGTATGCGTCTTGTTTGTCTTGTCTGTTTACCTCCCCAACCTACCTACCCAAATATACCTAATTCCCCCTACCCCACATTCCACTCTCACCTGAAAAAAAAAAAAAAAAAAAAAAAAAAAATTGGGCAATTTGCTCCCAAAAAAAAAAATACGCCCCATACATAGCTGCCCATTTTGCACACATGTCCGCTGGACACATAAAATGTAATTTAATTGGCAATACAACATACTTTGTTGTCCTCACCCCTCTCTCGGGGAGGAAGGTTTCATATTTCCCTCCAAATTTATTGCATATGCACAGCTGTTGCTGTTAAAGAAATGGGCAGCTATGGACCTTCCCTACATCCATCCTGCACATCCCGAGCTGTTTTCCCTACTGTCATTCCCTCTTTGTGCCCCTTTTTCACCACTTTCCTATCTCCCCATTTTTTTTCTTTCAAAGAAATGAGCGCGGGGGGTAGCCGGAGTAAGCACTTTTAAGCAGTAGTTAGTGGGTTTGCGCGAGTGTACATTTGTTTGTGCTTAGCTAAGCATTGCTAAGCATCGCGCAAACCCACGCAAACCCGCTCACAACTGCTTAAAAGTGCCTTAGTCACTCTGTATGTGAGGACCCTTGTTCTGCTCAGCAGCAACATAAAACACCTCTGTCAGTCTCGAACCCGGGACCTTGTACACACTACACTGCATGAAGTACCACTAAGCCACGGTAGATATACAACAAGTTGGTGCTGAAATAAATATATCATGCATCAGAGTGAGTGAATGTAAAGGAAAAATAGGAATGCCATAACACACAACTTGTTCTGTGGACCTTTACCAGCAGTTGTTGTGGAATTGCATTACATGACTGTGATAAGAGAAGCAGCCATTCTAGCAGGAAATAATGTTACAGCAGCACTTTACAACCCCCACACAGTGTCATAGCAGGACAAACACTGACATATCTGATTAGGGCAGAGGCCATACCTCCCAACTGTGCCTAATTTTCAAGGATGTTCCTGATTTTGAAACAAATTTTAGCTGTGTCCCTCTGAATCCCTCTGAAACGTACTGATATTGGCCAGAAAGGTGGTGAATTACATTTAATGAATAATGACAATAAGTAAGAGTTAGACACTGCTTGTACTTCAGAAAAGGTGTATTAATACATACGCTCTGGTTCTCTCAAAGTCTCAACTTAATGGCACTAATATTTTAAAGGTGTACCTCATGTTTACCTACTTTTCCCTGAGTCTGTTCAAATATATACCCGAGTGTTTGAGAGGCCTGGCAGAGGCAGAAACACACAGGCATATCAGCTTTCCTGCTGTTACACACTGTGCAAATAGCTTTGGAAGGAGTTCCAGAAGCATACCCTTATGTAGGAGTACAACACTGAAATACAAAAGGATGTAGCCATGTACTGGTAGCAACCAACTGTAACAATGCCATTGTTCCAGTACTGAAAAGACCGGTGTGGTGCACAGACAAAGAATAACAGGCTAACCTCTGGCTACCATGTGGATAGGCCCACAGTTGGGAGCTACGCAGACAGACCACTTGCCTTGATAAACTAACAGGTACACATCAACCCTTCAAGTCCAGCAAGATAAAATTTGCACAATAATACATAATGCTCTCTGTACTTCTGCACCCCTACCTAAACGTAGAATATACCTGTGTGTTCAGGGTCTACCAAAGATGTAGAGGTAGGCATACTCAGTACTGAAATTTGTCCAGTTTTCTTGAGCAGCCTGTGCTAATGTCAACACTAAAAAAGCACAAACTGTTCAGAAGTGAGTAAATTAATATTTACAGTGTAGCAGTTCACAAACAATTCATGTGCCAAAGGAATACATCTCAATAACTAGTTTTGCATGGCAGTTAATTGTACAATTAGAAAAGAAAGTACATATTCCCATGTATCTTGGGTTAGCATTTTGAGGGGTGAGTACAATTCTACACTGACAAGTGTGTACTGGAAGCAGCAACATTCAGGTCTGAGTACAACATTTAAATCACTGGCTACACCCCTGGCTTCAGATATAAGAACTATACCAACCTTCTGCCTTAAACAACGATGTCCACAGCAAACACGCATGATCCCAATCTTGGAAAGCTGAAAGGGCCACGCCTACCTGAGTTAGCAATTTATAGCATTGGGTTGCTATGACAGTGATAACTGGAATTACCACACAGCAGGCTGCATGCAATTAGCAAATGGGGGCCACCAATTGGTGCAGAGGCCATCACATGCACATGTGCAAATACCTACAAAAGCAGGCTGTAATTGCTGCCAACAAACTCAATCACTCTATTGCAGAGACTGACAGAGAGAGAGAGACAGTGAAAAGCAAAAGGAAAAAGAAAAAGAAATAATACCAACTCATACAAAGGAATGCAACAGATATGTATTTACTGGCATGTAGTAGATGTTTTTGAAAAGTACTCTACATAATGTGAAACATTCATATTTGGCAGCAGTACATATCTATGCACAGATGTCCTGCTTAACTACTGCCATGGACAATTCAGTGTGTACCTGTTTGCAGTGGAACATAACTGTGAAATGTGTAGCTCAGCATTAAATGTCAAACATCTGATCCATGTTATCTGTGTTCTGTACAGTAGTGTGGCCAATGGCTGTTTGGGGGATTAGCGCAAACATTTATTTAAACATGGGTCTGACAGAGTAACACATGCATGATAGTCATATTAAAGTGTAGCTTAGCATTGGCAACTGCTGTACCAGGCTAGTATGCTAATCTAGCATTTGGAGCTATATATACCCCCTCTAATGTTACTGTGTGTTCACGTGTGGCACCTGTTCATGTTGCAGCAAGGCCCAACAGTTCAGCTGTGAGGTCCAGGGACTTACAACAGTGTGGACCTTGTGTGTGTATGGCACACACATATGGAGAGATATATATGTGTCATATATTAACATCTGTATATCTGCATAGAGCAAGGGACATAATGCAACTGTTTGTGAAGGGTGGACATATATATGTTGGTGAAGGTTGTTATGTGCATATTTGTATGTAGATTTTAGTGTGTGACAAACAAGACAGCATACATTGCTAGTATATGACATGTGGTGGTTAAACACTGTGGGTGTTTTGTTCAGTTTGCAATGTTGCAGCCAGTGAGGCCTGCTAAAGCTACATGGGCTGTGAACACTTTCAATGCATTTCTCACAAGACTGTGCGATGATATTACATTACTGTATACCTCACATCCTTTGTATAACTGATATTCCCACCATGAAAGGTGGACTGTATATGTGCCTATATGTACACCAATGGATGTGTATATGTGTGTGTGTGTGTGTGTGTGTGTGTGTGTGTGTGTGTATATATATATATTTATATATATATATATATATATATATATATACACATATATATATATATATATATATATATATATATATATACACACATATATATATATACATATGTATATATACATACATATACACACACACACACACACACACACACACACACATACACAGAGACAGAGAGTCATACGTACTCATACACACCCACATCTACTTGTTGCAATAGATTCTATGTAAAGTTGACTGACTGCGATGGTCAAAGTGTTGGTGAATATGTCAAAGATGTGTATTTGTGGGATAGCTTAGTGGGAAACTGTTTCTGTCATGGTATTATGGGTCCTTGCTTTGATCCCAGCAAAAGCTGTGTATGCTGTTGCTAGGTAGATAAATCACTATGGCATACAGTCTGATGTAGTCCCTTGGTGTTAACTGGGGTGTGTCATTGGAGGCTAAAGCACTACATGTACGCTTACTGATTGGTACTGATGTTGAATCCAAATCCTATATGCACTGTAGTACTACTTGAAGCTCTAGGCCTAAACAGCAAAGTATGGTGTTTGTCCACATTGCTTGGAACCACTGTTTTGTGTGGTCCCTATAGTCATCACAGATTACATTCCTCAAGCTTAATGTTTTGTAAGTACTGACACACAGTACTGTATGGTACACACGTAAAGCTTACCTGGGTTGCCACACCTTTGTGTCTTGTAATTATGTCTGATGTGTGTGTGGGTATGCCTGTAACATGTCCTCTGTCATATGTGTGTTACAACATATAACTGCGTATCTAGCAAAATTTATAGTTTACTACAGCAGTATGCCACCTATATTCACAATTGTGCACATATTTTGGCCACGGATTTGCCATCAACAAGTTGTGTGGTATAATGGGAATACTGTAACTGGACCTTACAAACATTGCGATGGATGACATATTTCTTTATGCATTGGCTTGATCTATATCTGCTGTGGCTAGGTGGTGCATTGTGTTGCATACAGTGGGCTAGGTACTCTTGTATAGTCTTATATAGTGATTTTATTTTGTTGCTGTGCAGAACATGGTTTATTATACAAAGCGTGCCAGGCACTTTCAAGCAGTTGTGGGGTGAGCACTGATAAGTGGTAGTGAAAGTGTTTAATCTCAGTCAGCTAATAGGTTGCTATATATGGCAGTTCAGTGATAGCTGTACTGTATAATGTTAAATGTGCCATATGACTTGCTCATACATATCTTTTCTTTATGTCTTCCAGGGATCATGACACACCGTAGAAATCCTAGCTACAGTAGTGCTGAAGATGAGATTCTTACCAGCTGTATGATTCAGCACTACAGCCTACTATTCTCCAGAACCAGCCAAGACCAGCAGGAGCGTACTGCAATGTGGCAGGATGTTGTCCGGAGGCTAAATGAAGTAGGCCTGCATAACCGGACATATGAGCAGGTACGCCACCACTGCAGTGATCTACTCAGACATGTCCGTCAGCATGCTTCTGATGTATGGAGACAACAGCTTGCAACGGGGTGGGGTTAACACCCATCCCCCCTCACCAGAGTGGAGGAGCTGCTCCTGAGCCTGGTGGCACCTGCCCAACAGCAGCAGCAGCAGACATACACCATGATGGAGGTTGGAGCCACCCAGCAAGAACACACGGAGCATGCAAGTAACATGGCATATCTGTTGACTACTGTTACCTCAATTGGTAGATCATGCATATGTGAGATGTGTACTGTGTAGTTAGAAGATGTGTAGCCTGTTGTGCAATACTGATCATTTGGAACATAATCTGTAGGCCTGTGAATGTAAGACTGCAGACCCACAGTAGCAATGCCACAGTTGTCACCACTGACAAACGGTCTCATATCTGTGTAGGTCCCTCTGGTGTGACAAAAAGGCAGCGGACAGATGCTGGTGAGTGTGTTCTACATTTATTATTGCAAATAAAAAGTGCATGTCATAGTTAAGGTGTAGGCCATGTACACATGTAACACACCTAACCATAATGCATGCCGTGCATGTTTGCTGTGAGACCACGCAAATCTAACTAATGTGATTAGCTGCCTCAAACACATGCAATACACAGACCATCTCAAACAAATGTGGCTACACTGCAGTGACCATTGGATAGGCAGAGTCGATACACAACATGCACATAACATACACAACTATGTCATACACAGAACATGTTAACATGCTACACATGAAGGATTCACAAACCCTCTGTAAAGTCACACTCCAGTATCCCAAATGTCATCCACACAGCACACAATATACCTGAGGGGTATAGGCCTATCATGGGGCAGTGAAACACTCTGCAACACACAACACATTCATGTTAGGAAATGCTCCTTACTGGCCTCCTTACAAACCCATGTAACAACTGGTTGTGAAATGGTGAATGTAGCCATGGTAGTGCAGTTCCGGTACAGCATGATAGGTTCTGGTTTGGGACACATTTGTAGCCTTGAGTGACAACATGATGCTTCATGATGATGTCTTATGGTACTACACCCCATCCAGTTATTGTAACCACAGTACTACACATAGCTTTCATTGCTATACACCTCAATGTTGTGTGTGTGCAAACATATGCACCTCTAAACAATATGCATACCAATCACCATTTGCTCAACTGACGCATATATGTCTTATGATGCTATTGAGTGGCTAGGTCATATGACACACATTGGTATGTGTGATGTTTAAATTTGCAGTTGTGTTTTAGCATGCCAGGTCATGGATGACACTGGCATGTCCACAATATGATCTACACTCACCATAACTACTTTACATTGGGTATGGGGACCAATGGTATTCCATCAGTTATACATGCACCACTGATCTTGTGTGTATACACATCATGCATGAGCTAAAACTGTGTCCACAATCATTTGCTAAAGACACAGAGACTCTAATCAGAATTGGATATCTATGTAACACACAGATACACATCCAGCCATGGTATGTAGACCTGTGAGTGATGGTGCACAGTACATTACAGAGTTTTGAATACTTGCACAGCAATGTTGAGTCCATGTATGCATTGCGTTCCAGGGGGAGGCCAATCACCGAACAAGAAAACACATGCATCAAAGCCGTGTATACTGTTAGTAACAAGGACGGTCTACACTTGCACTGCATGCTGTTGAGCAACACATGTCCTGCATACTGACGTGTGATATGACTGTTTTGCTTGTGATACTGTACCCCACCATCAACTGCTATTGAGTATGTTCTGAGATTGCTGGTTTTGTGTGTGTGTGTGTGTGTGTGTGTGTGTGTGTGTGTGCTTTAGTGAGGAGTGTATTTGTGTGTGTGCATGTGTATGTGTGCATATGGTCTGACATCATGTACAGGTCTTAAAAGTGTGTTTCCTGTTTTCCTCTCACAGGTGCTGAGATGGGGCTGGTTCAGTGCAGCAGGGAACCTGTTGTCACTGACACAGATAGTGATAATGGGGGTAGGTGTGTTGAGGCACAGGCAGGTTTGTCAGGGTCTGTTGTTGGGCCACCAATTGACAGTACACAAGTCTCCACCCCATCTATGCACACAGTCATACTGCCTGTACATCCATCATCACTAATGCCCTTAGCAGTGGGACAGTGTACAGACGGCACTGGCCAGGACAGTGTGGTATCTATGGCACATGCATCAGGACACAGCATCCATTGCCAGATGTCTGGAACGGTGCAACATAGGCAGATACCCAGTGATTCTCGTCAGAGAACTGCTAGTCATCATGCCCCTGGCAGACGTGCCAAAACTTACAACCACATGCATGTTCCAGGCTGTCATGGAGGCACAGGCACGTATGGAGCGGTAAACCAGACAGGGACTAAGGGCACATAGGGCTCATAACACCTCTGTAAATGACAGTATCCGTGACCTAGCAGGTGCCATATGTAATTACACTGAGGTCATTGATAGATGTTGGGGTGAGACATTAGATTTCCTCCACAATGTCATGTCCTTGTGTCAGGACAGTGCGGGACAGTTGAGAAGTCGATGTGGACTTATGCCAGCAACATCATCAGCTGGCAGTCGCCGTGGATGTCCATCAAGTCATAGCCGCTCCCGTAGTGCCAGTACCAACCCCAGCAATGTTGGGGGGGCTGTCCATAGACCGTCCTAGAAGACCACATGCACGTGGCTCTGGCCAGTCCCAGCAGGGACCTGGATCCAGTGGACATATGTCAACCTCTGAGGATAGTACCCAGTGTGGATTAGTACCTAATACTGTCTGTAGCACCCCCGCCAGGCACAGGTCCCATATCTGTGGCCAGAGATGGTGATCTGTAAAGCCTGCCAGGTACAGTCTGTAGCTGTCCCACAAATCCCCGTATATGGCAGCCACATGGTGGAACTGTGTGTATGCAGACACACACACATACACCAGACACCTAGGGCAAACACATACACGCACACATTACATCCACATTGGCCCATAACAGTACTCTTGGCCCTCACACACAAACACACACGTCGATTGTATGGCTCAACGTAGGCCTCTGGCAAACCAACAACACACCCTGTGAATATGATGAAACCTGTGCCACCTCCTGTCATCTGTAACATTGATGCAGGAACAGGCTAACATGGTGCTGATGCACAGGGTGACTTTATTACAGTATAGCAATGTTTTAATGTGTAGCATGTTGTCAGCAGTAAAGTGTAATAATATCCTTGAAGGTGTAGCTGAACAGGCATGATGCATTAAAGCTATAATTATCAATGTAGTATTGTTTACACCAGTGTTTATTCCAATTGTGTATTGTCTGCCCATGTGCCACTTGGCTGATGTGTGTAGTTTTGTCAGCATGTGTTATAGAGTTGACAGTAAGTGTGGGATGTGTGCAGCGCAGATTTGCAGGTGTACATTTTTGAACATGGTTGAGGTGCACTGTTTGCATGTACGTGCATACTGGACACATGGGCAGGGTGACATGCTCTGTATTAGACAGTGTTAACACTCCATAGTTTCTATTGGTGGCCAGTATGCATTGTACTACACACATTTTGGAACGTGAGCACACGTGTGTGTATGACAAGGTTTAACACTGTGCTGTGGGTGATACTGTTACTGTCATTGGTTTGCATTCTGGTAGTACACATAACCTCAACAGCCTGTCCATAAACAACTGTTAGATGATGGCTTGACAACTGACACATAGATGTAGGACACACAGTAACATTTTCAGCCTTCAAGTACTATTCTATACCAGTAACAAGTGGTATTCACCTGCACTCAGTCCTGGGACCACTCCTGTTTGGCATATAACTTTCTTAGGTACAAGCAAACACAGTAGGGATATGTCTGTCCACGTTTGGCAATGCATACTGTGGGCTATAATGCATTCTCCAGATGACACACACATCCTCCAAAAGGGTATCATACAGACATATACCTGGTGTCAAACCCATGCTGTAAAGCTATAAGCCAAATAAAGAATAGTCATCCACTTTTACAAAACATAGTATCCCCAGAGTACCACATAGGTAGTAGCCCCCAAAATGTGGAACAGGTACCGATGTATACATAGAGCCATGTGTTAAATCATCTCTCCTTTGATAATCACATTTCCAAAGAGTTTTGGAAATCCCTCTGTGGATCACATAAGCAATAAGGGGTCTGCATGCATATCCACAAAGGTTGTTGCAAACCTATAATAAATAGCAATCTTTGACAAACTTTGCTGCTTTTGAACAGGTTTCAAATATACCTCGGGCATAAACCCTCACTCACACTATTCAATAGAAACCGTAATGAGTGTATGTGAAACGGATGACGTAGGCCAAGGATCACTGCAGTGGCTAGGCTTGTCACAAGCATACAGATGTGACCTAAGGTCTGGAAAGCGGCAGCACACTCTGGCAAAGATAACAGATGTATTCATGGAGAAAGCAGGGTTCCCACCTATGAAATAATTGAGGTCACATGTATGTATATGTATTTGCCACACAGCTACCTGACATGTGTAATGCACATACTGTTGTCATTGTGATATGTCATACAGTAGTAAAAGCAAAACCCACGACACACTGACCAACAGTGTCACACACGTGGAGCGCACACACAGTCAACAAGTGCAGGATTCAAACCCCTACCTAACTACTTTATGATAGTACAGCAGTACACATTTACACAACGCGCTATACACATTACTGGGAGTTCTCCTTTCCACAGGTATATTTGTAGGATGGTGACATCATCAGACTTGACAAAGTGGGTTACATTAGGTTACATTAGGTGGGTTACATAGAAGGAATTTCTAAACACTTTGGCAATGTGATCATCAAAGGAGTGTTTACTACCTGGATCCCCAGGTCCATAATTACATTCTCCGTACATACTGGATTACCACCTATGTGGTAATTTGTGGGCACTTTGTTTTATCCAAAGGGGATGACTATGCATTTTTTAGCATTCTGCTTGAGGGCATTGTTGTGACACCAGGTATCTGTCTCTGTAAGACCCTTCTGGAGGATGCCTGTGTCAGCCGTAGAGTCTATTATGGACCACAGTTAGCAGTCATCTGCAAACTTGGTCAGCCATACTCCTCTATCTCCTTATCTACTGAACAGGTGGGGTCCCAGGACCAAGACCTGTGGGATGCCACTTGTGACTGGTTTAGAGCCGGACATGGCACCCGCAACTCTGACCATGTGTGTTTGATCTGTGAGCCAGTTGGCCACCCATCCTGCAACATAGGGGTTAATGTTCAAGCTGGTAAGCTTGTCCATGATGCCAGACTGGGGAATGGTGTCAAAGGCCTTAGTGAGGTCCAGGTTGGCTGTGTGGACTATGTTCACCTCCATCTACATCCTTGGTAACTGTTTCAAAGAAGTCAACTAGGTTTAGGAGGCAGAATCTGCCCTTAAAGCCAAACTGGGTTGAGTCCAGTGTCTGGAGGTTCCCACTGTCTCTGTTTATGGGTTCCATGATAATTTTCTCCATAACTTTGCAGACCAGGCTGAGTAGGCCTATAGGGCAATAGTTTCCAGGTTCTGTTGTGGCACCACCTTTGTGGAGCTGGATGACTGTTGCTGTATGCCATTCTTTGGGTACATAGCCTGTGGTAGGGTTGAGTCTGGACAGTGAATGTAGGTGAGGGTGCAGTTCCTTTTGGGGCTGGTGTAAGATGCAGCCTGAGACACCATCCAGTCCCATTGATGCTGTGTTCTTAGCTTTAGAGAGGGCTGTTTTTACCTGCATGTCCATGAAGTCTGGGGCTCTGCATTCTTCTGGGATGGACACAGGCTCTTTTGGGGGTGAGGGGGGGGGTGAAGTTTGCACTAAACTTGTCCGCCAGGATGTGGGCAATGTCAGTTGGTTCAATGTATTTTTTGCCATTTTGCAGTAGCTGACAGCATATTTGAGAGTTGCAACCTAAATGTTTGGTATGGCTAACGAAAACTTTGTGGTTGTTATTCTTAGATTCCTTGGCAATTTGTCTTTAGAAACTGGCCTTGGATTATTTTATGAGCGATCATTGTTTCTTCCTAATAATGATCAGTGATGCCTTTCCTTTTGTGAAGTTTGCTCTATCATGTGTTAGTTTCCTCCTTCTGTTGTACAGCTTATTTATGGGCAACGACCACCAGATTGGTTCCTTCTTTTTGGAGGAGTGCGTCTTGGTTTCATTTGGGATGTCTCGATCCATGCATCCTTGTAGATGCTCACAGAATGCACTTGTAAATGATTCTGCAGATTGTATAGCATTATCCTATAGCAAGGGGCTTTGGAACTTTCCACTTTGGTCTTGAGAAGTGTGCAGTTTGCTTTTGAAAATTTCTTCACAGTGGTTTCCTTGACTGGGGAGGGGGGCGGGATGTGGATGTCCAGTCTGATTACTTTATGGTCTGATATTACCAGCGAGGGGTTTATCTCTGGTGTGGAACACTGGTACCCCATGTTGGTGATGATCAGGTCCAGTATGTTGTCACCTCTAGTGGGTGTGGTGACCAGCTGTTCCAGGGTGTTTGAGTTTTTAAACTCTAGGAAGCATTGGGCAAAAAACGTTGTACACAAGTAATTCTCCTAGTCAATGTTTAGGTAGTTGCAATCTCCTCATATAATGGTGCTTGGCAGGGCCTTTATATTTTTCCATTGTTCTCAGGAATACTGAGTGAGGTTCCTGAGACAAGGTAGGTGATCTGTAGCAGGCTACAATCTGATAAGCAGCTTTGCCCAATGTTAGTTGCACTTGTATGGGCTCCAAGGCCTCATGCTGTGCCACTAACCTGAAGGTGTGGGTATCCATAAGGTAAATGGATACACCCCTTCCTTTTGTATTTCACTCTGTGTTTTGGGGCTGAAGATCAGAGGGATTGTGAGTGTTTTACGTGGAGCATGTCCAACAGCTCTGTGTTTGACACAGCTTTGTATGTTAGGCAGAGATCACCTCTGAGTAGGCGATATGCGAGAGAGTACAGCTGGAGCATTTTGAGACGGTCTGTGTATGGCATGTATGTCAGGCCACTAATCCTCTTTGTGAGGTATTTCTGCAGGCTTTCCAGTTGTTGTAGATGGTCTTGTGAGGTACATAGCAAAAGGGGCATTGTACTCTATTATGGATCTAGTGAGTGATGAGTAGAGGGGAACAATGTCCTCTTCTATTCTGCATGAGACACCTTTTGTGATGAGGTGTGCCACGTAGAAGGATTTCCTGACTACTGTGGGGATGTGATTATCACAGGTGTGTCCACTGTCCACCTGTGACCCAAGGTCTCTTATCACACTTTCATTGTTAAGTATACTACCACCTGTGTTGTAGTTCATGGCGATTTATACCTAGTTTAGTGGGTTTATCTATAATTCCAGAGTAGGGGATGGTGTTGAAAGCTGTGGCAAGATCTACATAGGCTGTGTGAACCACCTTACCCTTGTCTACGGTTCTGGTGACTGCTTCAATGATGTCTATCAGGTTTAGGAGACATGATCTGCCTTTCACAAACCCAACATGGTTGTGGTCCAGAGTTTGGAGATTACCAATGTCTTTTTTTTATAAGTTATATGATGATACATTCCATGGCCTTGCAGAGCAGGCTCATCAGGCTAATGGGGCACTAGTTCCTGGGGTCCGTGGTGGCTCCCCCCTTGTGTAGTGGGATAACCATCGCTTTGCACCATTCAGCAGGCACAAAGCCTGAGGTGAGGCTATGACTGAACATGGTACATAGGTGTGGTGCCTGTTCATTCTGTAGTTTGTGTAGAACACAGCCTGGGATGTTATCTGGTCCCATGGATGCTGTGTTCTTGGCTTTGGAGAGTGTTTTTTACCTGTGCAGCCATGATGACAGCAACTTTGCAGTCTTCCGTTATAGAAATGCGCTCTTTCAGGGGTGAGAGGGGGGTAAAGTTAACACCGATCCTATCTGCCAGGATGTTGGCAATATCAGTTGGGTCTGTATATTTAGTGCCATTGTGCTGTAACTCAGAGCAGATCTGAGTGTTGCCATTGAGATTCTTGACATAGCTATAGAATGCTTTGTGGTTGTCTTTAGAATCAGTGTCGACTTTGTTTTCATAACTAGCTTTGGAGGATTTTATCAGGGATCACAGCTTCTTACTGATGTTGACCATGGAGCTCCTCCACTCATGGGATTTTACCCTCTTTTGCAACAGTTTCTTCCTTCTGTTGTGCAGTTTGTTTATGGCAGGGGAACACCAGATTGGCTTCCTCTTCCTGGAGGATAGCGTCTTGGTTCTGTTGGGATAACACGATGCATGCAGTCATGTAAGTGCTTATGAAGTGCAATTGTGAAGGATTCAGTAGTCGTGACTGTATTGTCCATCTGCATGGGTGTCCTGCAGTTCAGCACTTCTGTCTTAAGAAGCATGAAGTTGGCTTTGGAGACGCTTTTTAACATGGTTTCCTTAATGGGGGTGTGGGTCTAGAATGTGGATATGTAGGGTAATTAGCTTATGGTCAGATGGGACCAATGAATGCACCATTTTGGATGTACTCGACTTAGCATATCCAGCAGCTGTAGAGACCACATAGGTACCTCACCAAGAGAATTACTGGCATCAAACAGTTGTGTTATGCAACACAACTGGTAAAACTAAATCTGTTCTTCGTTGCGTACCGCCTACTCAGAGGCACACTCTGCCTAACAGACAGAGCCATGTCCAACACATAGCTGTTGAACATGCTCCATCTACAGGTAACATTGAGTCGCCCTACACATTCCAGGGATATGAACCTCATCACAATGATGAATACAACATGCTGGTGGGATAGAGTACCATCCCAGACACTTGCCTTACTGTGGAACAGAGTCCCAATGTACATCAGACAGAATCCCTCGCTGACGCTCTTCAACTGGAACCTTGATGAGTGGATGGGAAACAGACAATTCATGCCAGGTGCCAGGCATCACATCAGCAGTCCCACTAGAAAGGGACTTAGGGTACTAACTATTAGAACTAGGCCTTGGGAGACTACCCAATGGTGTGGTGAAAGCTGCACAACTTGTGTAGGCTGATATATGCCTTCGTGGAGATAGTCTACTACATACCTATGAACCTATGTGACTGGTACATGTCTACAGATAGTAGATGTGTACTTCATTATACAGTCATGTTGTACAGCAGGCACATGGACCACATACACTGTAATGCTTACAGATACTGGTGGCTGTTATGTACAGTGGGAGAGATGTGCACCTCATGTCTTTCGTGCCATTGGGATGTGTGCTGGGTGGGACAGTCCTGGATGGCTCCCTGTCATGGTCACCCTCTTACACACATCTCTGCCCATCCATCTTTGGCTTATTATACTGTGTTCCCCCCTACATATATATATATATATATATATATATATATATATATATATATATATATATATATATATACACATACATATATATATATACATTACGTACATAGGTAGGTAATAGGCTATCTGCCTGAAGGCATATATTAGCATGGCCAGAGTGTGCAGCTATCACAGGCCTCTGTGTAGTAGAGCTGATGATGTGATCCATGGTGCGACAGTTCAGTTTCACATACACTCATCAAGGCTCCTCTGGAAGAGTGTCAGTGAGAGACTCGGCTTAATGTCGGTTGGGAGCCTGTTCCAAAGCAAGGGAAGTCTGTGAGTTTGTAATGTATCCCTCCAACATGTTCTATTTAATGTTGTGATGATGATATCCCTAGAGCATGTGGTACAGTGAGCTTGGGTTTACTTCAGATAGCGCATGTGCATCAGTTCTGCATTGGACATGGACCTGTCTGTTGGGCAGAGATCTCCTGAGTAGACAGTATGCAACAGAGTACAGATTGAGTTAAATTCAGTCTTGTTGCATGGGGCAACAGTTTGAGGCCAGTAATCCTCTTGTTGAGGTACTTCAGTGGTCTTTCCAGTTGCTGAAGGTGCCTAGGCAGATTCATCGCAAGTGTGTTGTGGTACTCTCTGATGGTTCTGATGACTGATGAGTAGAGGGAACCTCCTTTGACCTACATGCAAAGACCTTGGCAGTTTGTGGGAACACATCGCATGATTTTCTAAGATGACTATCCACATGTGTCCATAGATCCCTTATTATCACCTCCATATTTAGGATGTTGGCACCTATGTGGTATTTGTATGACTGTAGCTCGAGGCCATAATTGTGACACCACATCTGTCTGACGGAAACCCTTTTTAAGGATGTCTCTGTTGTCCCAAACATCGATTATGACAACTTTTTTGCAGTCATCCACAAACGCTGCTAAACATAGCCCTTGTGTGTTTGACTGTATTTCTGAAGAGTATACACCAGACAGGAGGGGTCCCAGGACTGAGCCATGGGGGACAGCAGTTGTTACCAGCTTGAACAGGAGACCACAATTCTTACCTTGTGGGATCTATCTGTGCCCCAGTTGGCATTCCATCAAATGACATACATATTTATGCACAGGTTGTTGATTTTGTGGACACGTGTCTGGGATGTTGGAAAAGGGCTTTTCAAGGTCTATGTGGGACGTGTGTAGCTCATTTCATTGATGTATGTCCTGGTTGACTGCCTTGAAAACAGTCTAGCAGGTTTGGGAACCATGATCTGCCCCTGACCAAACCAAAATGGGTAGGGTTGGGTGTTTGTAGGCTCCCAATAGCTCTGTTTAGGAATTCCATCATGATGGACTCCATGGCCTTGCAGATCAGGCTTAAACAGGCTTATAAAACAATAGTTCCCATGGTCTGTTGTGCACCAACACTTGTGGAGTGTGCCAAACGTTGCTGTAACCCATTCAACAGTTTCATATCCTGTACAGAGGGTGAGTCTCAACAGACTGTTCAGGTGCAGGGTCTGTTTGTTTTGGAGTTCACATACGACAAAGCTAGGGAAACCATGTCATCCCATAGAAGCCATGTTTTTGGGTTTGGAAAGAGCTGTTTAACCATTGTAGATGTGATTTCTGGGTTTTCACAATCTTCAGGTATGATAATGGGCCCTTTTGTCATTGAGAGGGGGGTAAATATGTATGAACCTGTCTGACAAGATGTTGGCAATGTCAGTCATGTACATGTATTCATTTACAGTTTGCACTGACTCAGAACATATACGAGTTTACACTGATATTTATGACATAGCGAAAGAAAGCTTCATGGTTCTCTATGGACTCTTTGACAATATTTTTGCCAGAACATGGATTGGATAATGTTAGGAGTGCTCATTGTTTATTGATGATACTGATCGGAGATTTATTGATCATTCTTAAAATTTTCACCTTCTTTGAACAACTTAAGTACTTGTAGTACATAGTTTGATTATGACAGGAGTCCAATATATTATATGGGTCTGTTTTCATATAACTGTGTGCGCAAGGCAGGATTGGTGAATAGTGACAAGTTTCTGGGGTAAGAACTGCAACTGCCAGATATGTGTGGCCCACTGCTGTACTCAGACATGGCCTAAGTGTGTGAGCACACCCAGTATGACCTTGCGGTATGCTGCTGACTGAAATTTGCTAAATTTGTTTAAGTGTGTGAGCATGCCCAGTATGGACATACATACTATATGTGTGTGAAAAATCAAGTTGGGTTTTACATCAGGGCTCACCTGTGTGTTGTACATCGACAGGAAGCATGCTGTGCCTCCAGGGCTTCCATGAGTCACTTTGCATAGACTTAACATTTCTACATACAGGGGGGACAGCTATTATTTGTACATTTCTACCCGGGGGGCACACCTGATTGTTACTGTGGGTGTACATAGGATGAGGGGTTCACCTGACACTTATACACATTTGCTAGGCCAGCACTGCTATGTCAGGTACTCCATTTCAGTCTGTACTGTTGTCTATTGTACTGGCTTGAGGCATACTACTGTACTACACATCTTAGCTTCCAATTTCACGTATATTAGTTTGTGACTTCATAGCCTACCCAACCCACATCACACTGCCTGGCCTGCTGTTATCTGTCTGCATAGGCCTGGGGGGAAGTTACACATATGCCTCTTCAGAGGGCATGATACAGCATTTGTTTGTGTTTGCGTTAGTCTACAATTGTCCTGCTGTGTCTGTGCCAGTGAAATGCTGTCATGGCTTAGTGGTTCAGTACTGTGACTATAGTGCACAGTATCCTGAGTTCGAGCCCTGTCACTGCTTTTTATTTTCCTGCTGGGCAGACCAGACTGCTTAAGGAATAGTAAAGCAGGTGTGAGTTGTTTACCTGACTTTGCTCAACTTTGCCCAACGTTGCGCTAGTTAGCACGGTGCGCAGCTTCACGCAATTGTGTTTAAATATGCTAAATAGTGGTAAAATGTGCTTAGCACTGCTTTATATTGCTTAAAATAGGGCAATCATGCCTCAGGTGGTGCTGCAGGGCTGCCTATGTCGGATGCACATAGTACACTCCCTATACATGTTTGAAAACAGGTAGTGTCAAGTTAAGTATCCCTTTTATTGTATGTGCGAGTCAAAGAAAGGTGTCATTTCCAGGGTTCCTACGGAGTCAGTGTATGTGCTATGTGTTGTCTCTTTGCCAAGGCATACTGGGCACGCCTCCTTCTGCCTACTGGGGCAGGCTCAGGTTGTTCCTCCTCCGAGTCACACTGTGCCTGTGCAGGCCTTGGCAATGGTGGGGGGCTGTTTGGCCCTGTTCCTGCTGCAGCTGTTTTCGCAGGATCATATTGTGTAGCATGGCACATACCATGACAATTTGGGTACATGTAGTTGGCGAGTAATGCAAGGCTCCTCCAGATGTGTCCAGGCACCGGAACCGTGACTTGAGCATCCCAAACACACCCTCAATAATGTTTCTTGTTTGTGCGTGTGCCTCATTATGGAGTTCTTGTTCGGGTGTGTGCGCATTTCTGATGGGTGTCATCAGCCACGGCTCCAGTGTGTATCCAGCATCCCGCACTAGGTGACCGTCAGGGATGTCTCCATTGGTAAATCTCTGGTACAGCTGCATCAGATGCCAGATGTGGGAATCCTGATAGCTTCCACGGCAGCCAGCACACACATTCATTATTATGCCCTGGGCATTGCATACGACCTGGCAGTTGATGGAGGGGAAGCCCTTGCGGTTGATGTAGACTCTACCCCACTCACCGGGTGGTGCTTTAATGTGTATGCAGTCTATTGCACCCACTACCTCAGGGCATTCTGCTATTTGGTGGAAAAGATGCATATTGCTGGCCAATGCCTCACAGGAATTGGGGAAATATACGTGGTCGCTGACATGGCATCCAGGAACTGGTGCAGTACCCTGGATGCTGATGCCTGTGAAACCCCCATCATATCACCAGTTGGTCTCTGGAAGGTACCTGTAGCTAGCATTCGTAGGCCAACACATAGCTTGGTATCCACTGGGATGGGTTCCCCTCTGCTGGTTCTGTGTGTGAGGCGTGGCCGGCACGGCTCAACAATTTGCTGCAGGAGGTCTCTGTCCACTCTATAGCGCTCCACTATCTCCAGTTCATGTAGCCCCTGGTAGGTTACCCTGGGTCTGCACATTCTTCTCCGTCTCCTCACTGTGGTTGGCTCAGCAGCATTCACAACATCACCTCCCTCAGCATCTTGCACATGTTGGTTTATGATAGCAACAGCAGCCCCTAACATTTTGTCTGACATAAGCTTTTTAAGTTTTCACTCTTTGTATACTGCAGTGTTGCAGAGGTCTTGGGGAAAAAACAGGGTAGACTGCTGTTTGCAGAGTTTAAAGTGTTGGTCTGGGCTGGGCTAGTCTACTGCCTGTGTAATTGGCGGATTATGATATATTTCACCTGGCAGCTCTGCTAGTTCTCCTTGCTTAACTTCCTACTACTTCTTTTCCTTCATTTTCCCTTTCTGTTTCCGCCCAGGGCAACGCCGCTCAAACAAGTGCAAACACGCGCACACGCTGTGTGCACGTTTGCAAGAAATTTCAGATATATCCACGGCGTACACCTTTGGTTTCTTGTTTTCAGCTAGGACAACTGTAGACACGCCTCTTGCAATCCTAAGCAACTCAGGGCAAACACAAGCCACTATGCTCCAATAAGCTTACAGTCTTTCAGACATACCCCCTCATGATGTCACCTATCTTCTACTCTACTATTCCCCTACTCCTAAACTTACACTCTAGGGACATGGCTCACATGCCGGGGAAAATTGGGATTCATTATCCTTATCCTCATTTGCATAGGATTGCCTACTAATGCTTGGTTAACATCTCTCACACTGAGCTCCCCCCCCCCCCCCCCTTAGCAACCACTACTCAGTGGCCATGTTGTTTTCAGCCTGCCATTCACCTGCATGGCAGAACAAGCTTTTTAGTGAAAATGTCCATTTTTGTCTATTTTTCAATTTTTTTCATTTTATTTAAAGCACCACACGTTT
Source organism: Protopterus annectens (assembly GCF_019279795.1). Taxonomy (NCBI): domain Eukaryota; kingdom Metazoa; phylum Chordata; order Ceratodontiformes; family Protopteridae; genus Protopterus; species Protopterus annectens. Next base: position 1,191,856,345 of record NC_056731.1, on the reverse strand, counting down.
GTGCGGTGCTGCGCTACTCTTAAACATCGGAGATCGGGGGAAAAACAAAAATGGATTTTAAGGATTTACAACATTTGCAAAAGCCAATGGCCTTATATTTGGCCATTGGCATGCTTCCTCAACTAGATGCATCCTTTATTTGGAGCTGTCATAGCTCCGTTTAGCTATTTGCAGAACGGTACTCCATTACCAACGGAGTACATTTCTGCAAATAACACTACTCTTACACGGACAGGTTAGTGTTTTCAGAATCGCAAATTTACCTCATTTGCATAGCTTTCAGCAGCAAATGAGGTAATTTGCATACCATAACACTGTCCGTGCAAGAGTAGCTTTAGAAACTCTCATGCATGCCCCTGCTGGCTGTTGCTGGATCGCTCAGCAGACATATTGGCTGTCTGCCGTCTTACACTAATCTTAGACTCCGTGCAAGCCTTCGTAAATCCGGCCCAATAACATGCATCTTAGCATGGACAACCTTAACTTCAGGTTTACTAGGGCCTGTGATAGCAGTTGTTTGACACAAATATTCCTATTAGGAGAGGTAAACTTCATTATTTGAACATGTACATACTTATGTGTGTTTGCATTAAGTGAATAGGTTATGGAGGTGTTCTGGGAGTGTGTTTGGCTTTTTGTTTGAGGGCTTGATTAAAATAAAAAGTCATGTAAAATGTGGCATAAGTTCCAATGTTGATAAGAAAAAACTGTATAAAGGATTAACCAACCAAAAAGTAATTGATACATGTATCACAAAGCTGGAATTAGTCATTCTTTTAAAAAAAGATGATTATATATATATATATATATATATATATATAAACAGATAGGAATAATAACTTCTCATCATAATGGCAACACTTTCCATATTATTTTGGAATGTCAATGGTCTCATAGGTATAGACAAAAAGGAAAAATATACTTAACTATATTAAGAAATACACACTACAAATAGCAATGCTACGAGACGCACTTAGAAACATAAAGAAAGGATTTTAGGATGGATATTCTGCAGAATATCAGGGACAAAGGAAAGCAGCAGTGCATACATTAATTGCAAAAGGAGTTCCAGTAGTGATAGAAGAGGGGGAAATGATAATAATGGGAGATTTATAGTAGTAAGGGAGTACTGCCAAGGGATGAGGATTACACTGCCATGCATTTATATTCCTCCTAAAACTGCTATTTTGAAGCTTAAAACATTTTTGGGAGAAATAATCAGCTTTAAGCAGGGAATATTACTTATAGGTACAGACTGGAATTTGCAACAAAGAAGATGAATCTGGAGGGCCTAGAAGGGAAAATATAACAAAAGAGGGAAGTTTTCTGAAGAAATGTATGAGCAAATTTGGTATGAAAGACGAATTCAGTACCATGAACTCAAAGAATTTACATATTACTCCCTAAAGTACAACAACTGGGCTAGACTTAATAGAAATTGTATTTCACAATAACATGCCAGTTAATCCACACCCAACAACTATTATGCACCAATAATTAAGATGATAAGGCAGGATAATGAAGTAAAGATAAGAGACTGGTGCTTCCCCACCTACTCATTATAAAGAGAGGAATTTACGGAATGGGTAGTGGAAATTATGTGGGAGTTATTAGGAAAGACACAAAGTGCTGCAAAAATTATAGTTAGTGAGTGGGATAAAATGAAAGTGGAGTTTAAAAATAGGGTATAATAAAAGAAAAAGAGATCTGGTTAAATAATAAAAATTATTTAGAGGGACTGACAAAGGATAAAATATTGTACAATAAGGGGAATCTCACAGAACAAAAGGAGGCACAACTGTAGAGTGCTGAAGAGAAAATAAGAGTACCTGGAAAATATGCATGATATTAGAAAAAAATTCCATTTAAGCAACTGTTCTTTGATAATAACTCCAGAACACAAAAACTTTTGGCGCAACAACTTGGGCAACAGAAAGTAGAAAGGGATGCCGCCAAACTTAGGGAGTCTATACCAAGAGAAATAACCAGAGATCTTATAAAGGTATTAGAGATATTTTTGGAAACTTTATGAAAATTTACATAAAGCAGAGATGTGGTGAAATCAAGAAAAAGCACAAATTAAAATATTTAAGGAAGACTTAAACATGCCAATGTTAGAGACAGACGAAGCTTGACAAGTAACAGTTAAGATAGGAGGTGAGGAGATACAAATGGTGATAAATATGTATAACCAATCTACAGGAATGTCTCCAGGAACAGATGGTATTTTGGTGGAAGTTTGGAAGTTAGGTGGGAAGAAAGTGATAAAGATTTGGAAAGTTTTGTTTAACCATACTGTAAAAGAAGGGAAAGTCACCAACATCCTGGAAATAGCTGTGGTAGCTGTAATACCTAAACATGGTAAATGCATATCTCATCCAGCTTCATATAGGCCGATTTTAATTCTAAACCACGATGATAAATTGTTTAAGTCAATAATGGCTAAAAGAATCGGAGAGGTGATACCAAAATTGACAGATATGGACTAGGTACTTTTGTGGAGAGAAGCAAACATGTCTCAACATTAACAGAAGAATGATGATCCAGAAGGAAGCAAAGTATAAGGAAATGCCACTATTATTGGTGGGTCTTGATGCAGAGAAAGCATTTGGTAGTGTAAGCTGTGAATTTATGAGTAGGTCAATAGAAGCATTTGTATTTTCTGATGCAATGATAAGGTTAATTAGAAATATATAGGAGGGACTGGAGGCAAATTCAAAGTGGTAGGGTTCCTCTCTGCTAAGTTGTGTCTGAACAACTGAACCAGGCAAGAGTGTCCACTTTCCCCTTTGTTATCTTGCAGGATATTTAGAACCATTGAAAAAGAAAGTAACGGACTCCAAAACCCAAGGGCATAATTGGTATTGCATTTAAGAAAAGATGGCTTCATTTGCATATGATATTATTTTGTACTTGACAGAACCAAAGAAGTATATCACAGTGCTGTGGAACATTCTGAGATGGTTCCATTTTATTGTGGGGGATATAAAATTATTGAAGATAAAACAAAGGCTATAGCTATAAACCATATACCCACACATGAATTGGTCCAGCAAAACCCCTATGGAGATAAGATAAAAAAAGAAAGTTACGTACTTAACATAACGTTCCATCTGAGTAGTTCTGCTTCATTTGTCTTCAACCTGTGGGATACCGGATCCATATCAGATCCAAGCCAGCAATCTTATTAGCATCTGCTCCGAGCTCCAAGCTCCTCCCCTTACCCATAATACACCTCAAATACCTTCCAACCCCCAGATCAGGTTTGCTGACTCTGAAACTGATAACCCGACCTGAAAAAATACTTGTGACCTATAACTGCAGCCCGTAGGCTGTTCATATGACAAGGTCTGGGGAAAGGAGGGAGGCACGGTTGAAGACAAATGAAGTAAAACTACTCAGATGGAACGTTATGGTGAGTACATAACTTCTTTATCTGAAGTAGTTTACTTCATTTGGTCTTCAACCTGTGGGACAGAGTCCCCAGCTACTAAACTCCTGTGTGGCCCTCATGGAAGGATATTACGGAGCACCACGGAATCAAAGGATGCTCTCCTTCTGGAAGTCAAATCCAATTTGTAATGAGAAATAAATGTATGAAATGAGGACCAAGTAGCTGCAGAACAAATATCATCCAAAGAGACTCTAGACCAAAAGGCCGCAGAAGTAGCCATGGACCTAGTAAACTGAGCTTTCATTTGGCCCAGAGGAGACATGCCTCTGTTCTTATAGACCTGAAAGATGCATGAAGAAATCCATCTAGCAATAGTTACCTTGGAGATAGGTTTACCCAAAAAGGGTTTATAGAAGGATACAAACAATTGATCGGATTTACGGAAATGTTTTGTCCTGTGTAAATAGAATCGTAACTGTCTATGAACATCTAGCAGGTGGAGTTTGTATTTAATCTTGTTAGCAAAATTAGGAAAGAAAACTGGTAAATTGATGGTTTGATATTAACTGGTGATGCCACCTTGGGAAGAAAAGATGGATTGGTCCGAGGGGAAACCCTATCTTTGTGGAAAATCACATAAGGAACTTTGATGGACAAGGCCTGCAGTTCTGAAACCCATTTTGCAGAGGTAATAGCCACCAGAAATACTGTTTTCCAAGATAAGAATTTTAGATCTGTGGTTGCAGCGGGTTCAAAAGGCAGAGCGACCAGAGCTTCAAGAACCATAGTAAGGTCTCATGAGGGAACAGGATCCTTGATGGGGGGGGGGGGCGTAACAGAAAAGTCCCTTTGATAAAGGCTTTACACAGCCTGGAGGAGGCTAGAGAGGCAGAATTCTCACCCACATGAAAATGAGAAATGGTAGCCAACTGAACTTTGACTGTAGAAGAACTAGCTCCGTGTTGAAAAATAGCTAGAAAATCAAGATGGCAGAAACAGGATCTGTGAAGGGGGTCTAAACTCCTTTGAGAGCCCCAAAAGGAAAAAAAAACGTTTCCATTTACTGCGATAAACCTTCCTGGTAGAAGACTTATGAGCAGCCACCAAAATAGATCTAACTGAAGAGGATAATCCAAGAGTCCAAGCAATCATGGGAACTGGAGCAGCCAAGCTGTGAGCTTCAAACTGTCCAGGTTCAGATGAGGAACCGCCGATGGGTGTGAAATCAGATCCTGAATGGGATCCAAGATCCAAGTTAGAGCCGGAAGGGGAGGCCAAAGGAAGGGAAAACATACCTGGCGAGGCCAAAACGGGGAGATGAGGATCACTTTGCTCCCCGGTCAACGAGCTTTCTGTAGAAACCTCGGAATAAGAAATACTGGAGGGTAAGCATACAGAAGACTGGGAGGCCAAGCATGGACTAGAGCATCTCTGGGGGACTCCCCCAGCAGGGAGTTCAGAGCGAAAAACTCTCTGCACTTCGCGTTGGAAGGAGATGCAAAGAGATTGCAGCAAGGCTGACCCCACTCCAGGAAGATCTGCTCCGCTACTGAAAGATTCAGAGACCACTCGTAAGGCAACAGAATAGTCCGACTTAACTTGTCCGCTAGAATGTTGGACCGTCCCGATATGTGCGCTGCAATGAGAAAACTACCGGTGGAGATTGCCCATTCCCGCACTCTCATGGCCTCGTGACAAAGGGGTTAAGACCTGGTCCCTCCCTGTTTGTTGATGTACCAAAGCACTGGCATGTTGTCTGACTGAACTGCAATGGTTCCCAGAGGAAGAAAGGCATGAAGGGCCTGCAACGCTAAAAGGACCGTCCTCATCTCTAGAATGTTTAAGTGCAAACTGGTCTCTACAGGGAACCACAAACCTTGGACTATCCTGCCCAATCATTGCCCCCCCCACCCAAGTTGGGAGGCATCCGTGGTCACTGTGGCTTGGGCAGGAGCTGGAACAAAGGGTTGTCCCGCCAAAATGTCCGGAGAACACATCCACCATATGAGGGACGACCGACGGACTCGACTGAGTTGTACTGGATATGACAGTGGAAGTTCCAACAGGGACCATTGTACAGCTAGTGTCCACTGTAGAATTTTCATATGTAACCGGGCACATGGGAGAAGCATTATGGTTGCCGCCATTGAACCTAAGGCCCTCAACAGTGATTCCGCCGTTGGAAGATGAGAATGGTAGATTAGAGAGACATGCATCCTTAAGGTTTGTACCCTCTCCAAGGTCAGGAAGATTTTGCACTGTAATGTATCTATCCTTGCCCCAATGTAGTCTATGAATGGACAGGATCTAGGAGTAATTTGGATGCATTGATTGTGATCCCGAAATGCAGGGCAAGGATTAAGAAATAATCCTTGGTTTGAGAGAGTAGACACCTTGGAGGTCTAACGAGCACATCCAGTCGCTCTCTTGAGTTACGGCATGATGGACTGTAGTGTGACCATCTGGAACTTTTCTTTGGCAACTGACAGGTTCAGGGTCGATAGGTCCAGAATGGGCCTTAGGTCCCCCGTTTTCTTTGCCACCAAAAAGAACCTGGAGTAGAAGCCCGATCTGGACTGATCTGGGGGGACGGTTTTGATGACTCATTTTTCTAGCAGCCTGGAAATTTCCTGTGCTGCTGCCTCCCTTTGCGTGGGTGGTATGTCTGGGAGGTGTTTGGGAGATTTGGGAGGACCCACAAAGGAGATAGAGTATCCTCTGGATATGATCTGAAGCACCCAGCGGTCTGATGTTATGGACTCCCATGCCGCCAGGTACAAGGACAATTGTCCCCGACTGCCTCCAGAGTAGTGCAGTCAGGCCACCCCTCAGGGTTGCTGTCCGGGTCTGTCCGAGAAAGGTTCTTGAGACCCAAAATTCCACAGACCCCCTCTGCCTCTGAGCTGGCATCCATTCTCTCCCCCTCTGCCTCTGGGGGAAGAAGAAGAGCCCAGAGTGTCCCGGGAATACTGTGACTTCCGGAACCACATCTTTTTTGCCCTCTCTGATTCCGGGAAAAGGACCTTTGAGGGTTCAAGAAGCGGATCCCGACAGCAGACGGTGTCTTCCCGTCCTTCTCACTCTGGACTAAAGTCTCTTTGATGGTTTTACCAAAGAGATTTGATCCATGATAAGTGGCATTGGCAAAGGACGCCTTGAAAGGTTTCGAGAACTGACATAGTCTGAGCCAGGCATTGTGCCTCATGGACATGCCAGACCCAGCCACCCTAGCCACTCCTTCAGTAGCATGAGAAAGGAGTCGTATGGATGTGTTGGAGACTGCTTTTAAAGTGGCCATCCTCACGGAGGACGGGTCCCTGTCCTCCTGCGACATGGACTTAGGGGGAGAATCTGCCAGCTCCTTGTCCAGGTCGCATTGGAGTCTCGTGACGTGGGCCAGGTAGGTCAGCACCCTAATAGAAAAGGTAGCTTTAGAGTAAACCCGCTTCCCTAACCAGTCCATTATCAGCGACTCTTGGTCAGGAGGATGAACTGAGGAACTCTCCTGGGCTAGTTCCTTCTTTGTGGCGGCTGCTACCACTATAGCATCTACGAGGAAACCCTTGTTCCAAGCTGGCATATCTGAAGGTGGACTCAAAATCTTGTCAGGCCTCTTGGGAACTGGTTCCACGGTGTCCGGCTCCTTCCATGCCCGTGAGGTGACCAAGTCCACCAAGGGATCTGCGGGAGGGGACACCCAGGATGTAGATAGGCCCATGCCGGAAGCCTCCAGGAACATGGACTCGTAAGAAGAAGGTTTGGGGACAGACCAACCTCTCCGTTGGCGAAGGATTTCCACGAGGTCTCCAAAGGAGACATTCTTGGGAGGTGACCTGAGGGAACCTTCCCCATCATCCAGTGCGTATCCTTGGTGAGGGACTCGGAGGAGTCCAAGTGCCTCCTCTTACATGTATGCTTGCGAGGCACATCTCAGGGTGGGGCTGTCTGGGGGGGACTCACAGGCCAGTTGTTCCTCAGGGGGAACCATCTGGGGCTCCTCGAGCATGGGCTGTCCTTCTGGTAAAATGATGGGAATCAAAGGAAGAGCAGAGGGGGTCAGGGCGGAGTCTGAGGGGATAGTCAGGGGTCTCAATCCAGCAGCGAGAACCATACCACGAATGCCAAGGGAGAACGAACTTCCTGTGAAACCAATAAGAAAGCCAGTCTCCATGGGTCTGAGAGAATCTGAGCCAGGCCCGAAGTGGACGGAGCTCCGAAGGAGGGAACTTGGCCCGACAAAGGCGGAGCCAATGAAAAAAGTCCCACTCCCTCGGATCCAACACCCAAGCTCCAGCTCCAACAATGGCTCGGATCCGAGCTGGTTGGATCAGGCATGGTCCAGGCAGCCATCGGCATCAAGGAAGCAGGTACAGTCAGCGCCGATCCCCTGACTAAAGCCATCATCAGATCAGAGTACTCCGAACCTGGTGGACGGATTGGAGAAGGAGAAATCGGATGAAAAAAAGGAAGCGAGCTCCCCCCCTCCTGAGGGATAGGGGGCTGGCAAGACCGCCATCTGGATCAGAGTACGAATGAACCTCCTCATCATTTTATCCATGTCGACTTCTGATAAGGACCAAGTGGACCTCGACGAGGCCATGGACTCCAACCTTGCGGGTGGGGGCACCGAGGCCCTAGATGTAGAGCATGTCTCCTCCGGCTCTGGAGAAAACCTTGGAGATCAGAGCCAAGGGGAGTCACAGATCCTATGGGTCTTAACAGGTGAAGGAAGGTCCAGCGACCTCTTGCGTTTCTCTGTTCTAGATTTTGGCTCTCTCTACTTTTCTATGCCCCTTTTTCGTTCCACTTCCGCAGGCTTTGAAATGGGAGGTTGAGTCCCAGCCTGGGAGGGAGGAGAAGCAAGGGCAAGAGAAGAAGGAGAGTTGGCCACAGCAGCCACTGTGACTGAAGCCACGGACGAGGCAACTGCCTCCAAAGTGGGAAGAAGGCCTTTCAGGGCCAACTTAGCCTTCCTGTCCTTGATTGCACGTGGGTTAAAACCTGCGCATAGAGCAGTCTGTACTAAGGTGGGCCCTGCCCAAGCACATTACAGAAAGAGTGTGGCCATCTGCTGGGGGCAACTTATGGCCACACTCAGTGCACCTTTTAAACACCGGCTTATCCGCCATTATACAAGAGGGAAAACAAGAAGAAAAAATATTATTTTCCCAATGAAAAAAAAAACACTCACCACACACACACACAGAACACACTGAGGGGGAGCAAATACACACACCAACTACGCTAGACTAACCTAAACAACACTAAAGTTTGTTCACACAATGCAACAAGCGAGGGGAGGAGAAAGGGGAACCTACACTATCACTATCCTGAAGTTAGTAGAGAAAAAAGGCTTTCTAAAAGCTTTAATACCCACTTACTACTCGGAGCTCTGGAGATCATGATGAGTCAGCTAGCCGCGGCAAAAATTTGGGGGTTGGAAGGCAGTGGAAGTGTGTTATGGGTAAGGGGAGGAGCTTGGAGCAGATGCTAGTAAAATTGCCGGCTCGGATCAGATACGGATCCGGTATCCCACAGGTTGAAGACCAAATGAAGTAAACTACTTCAGATCAAAGTACTTAGCAGCATGGATTGAAAATGATTCTGTTAAGACAGCAAATGTTATGTGAGAAGAGACAACACAAAAGATAATACCAAAACAAAGAAACTGAAAGCTCTTGCTTATAGATATGGATAATCAAGATACAAGCAGTAAAAATGTTTTACTCCCTTTAGATTTATACACAGGCCAGGCATATTTTTATCAACCAGAGCAGAAGGTGTGAACAGCAATTACTAAAGAGCTGAAGGATTTTATTTGGGGGGGGGGGGGCAAGAGTCAAGTGGGACAAGTTGATCATCCTAACAGAACAAAGAGGTTTAGGATTACCTGATATGAAGGGATATTTTAAAGCTATCCAATTAAGACTCTTGTATACAACCCAACCAGAAAGCTACAATTCAAAGCGGCAAGGAATGATAAAGCAGAGGGATAATTCAAGAAATAAAGAATGGGATTTTGGATGCAAATCCTTAAGAAGAATAACAGTCTTACAGAATATTATATTCATAAAGTAGCAGAAAGTATACTAAAAACTAAGTCAACATGGGAACGGAGAAAGGAAACTCTGCTGACAGGGATAAATGCAATTTGGGTACATATAATAGACAAGAGGGGGCTGGAATTTACTGGAGGAAGCTGGCAGAAGAACCAAGGTATTGGGAACAAGTAATTACAGACGGAAAGTTAATAAAACGGGAAGAGGCCAAGAAGACATTTGGACTGCAGACTACTGAGTGCCTTCCCTATCAGGGACTGATATCAGAATATAGAAAAAGAGAATGGGATAGGGGAATTCTAAATGAAAGACCTGCACTGGTTGAGTTTTTAAATGAACCTAGGAGTATACCGAAGAGGAGGGCATCATTTTCTAGCATCCCGGTACTTGCTTCTTCCTTCTCAAAATGTCAACTGATAGCAATTACTTGCTAGTCTGTAACCCAAATGGGAACAATCACATTTATTACTAGCTCTGAAAAAAACAAAAAACAAATAAATGCCATGCTAGTCTATTCACAGAAACACAAAGACAATACCTTTGTTGGACCAACAAAGGTTTTACAATTGCTCAAGATTTCAGAATACTAGAAGTCCTTTTTTAGGAGTTAAGTTACTGATGTTAGATGCACCATTAAAATATCAACTTGTGCATGGAAAGAAAAGCACATCATTTCTTTCTTATTTACCAAAACAAGACAAATGACAAATTCCAGTGTAGAAAGAAAGTGTGCAGATACTTACAATGACAACTACAACTCAAAGACAGATACAAGTGTGTGTGTGTGTGTGTGTGTGTGTGTGTGTGTGTGTGTGTGTGTGTGTGTGTGTGTGTATCTGTAATTTTAGAAGGTCAGATTATGGCCTGTCATAAAAGTAAAAAAATGTTCCTGCATGCTACGTTAGAGTCCGTGTTCAGTTAACAGACTACATTAGCTCAAGAAGCTACTCTGACACTTAATGGAAAAATAAATCACAATAAAAAAGTCAAGTAGAATTAAGTTAAATTCAGAGAAGGAAAAGAAATAGAAGTTATGTCCTTACCATAATGTTCCATGTGGAGTGTTCATCTCGCCTTTGTTCTTACACATGGGTTCGGAGCCGATCCTCGGCTCCGTGCCGGCCTCTTGCAAGCTCTGCATCGAGAAGAAGCTCGAGACAATCTAATACCCACAATCCCCCTCTGCCTTTACCTCAGATCTAGTTTGCAAGCAAACCAAGCTCCAGAGAGAGCACATTCATACTTACATCACATATGCCCAGAAATAAGAATCTATACATAACAATATATATAGAAAGACAAATAGACATATATATATATATATATATATATATATATATATATGCCAACTATGTACACAATATTTGCAGCAGCAGCAGCAGGATGTTCCTGGCCAGGCATCAAAAGAACGTTCTTCTTAGGGCGGGAGGGTGGGAATGTAAGAACAAAGGCGAGATGAACACTCCACATGGAATGTTATGGTAAGGACATAACTTCTATATGTGATAGTGTTCAATCTCGCCGTTTGTTCTTACACATGGGTAGCGTCCCTAGCTCCTTGTTCCTGAGGAACTCACGGAAGGACGTTCTTGAGCACAGTGGAACCAAAGGTTGCCCTGTCCCTAGAAGCCTTGTCTACCTTATAATGAGAAATGAATGTATGTGGCTTAGACCAAGTAGCAGCCGCTGAAATAGCGTCCAGTGGTAGGCGGGCTGCATGAGCCAAAGATGTAGACACTGACCTTGTGGAATGTCCTTTGGGTTTGTGCAAAAGGGTTTGATTTGAAGAATCGTAGACATAGATTATACAATCCGTTAACCACTTAGAAAGAGTTCTTTTGGTAACTGCTAGTCCTTTCCTGCTATCAGCAAAAGCCACAAAGAGTTGATCAGTTTTTCTGTGATCTTTTGTTCTATCCAAGTAAAATCTTAGTTGTCTGTGAACATCTAATTTGTGTAACATATACTCCATTTTGTTGGAGTGATTTTTGAAGAAAGTGGGTAATTCAATGGACTGATTAATATTGTTAATAGAACACACTTTAGGGAGGAAGGATGAATTGGTTCGAAGAGAAACTCTGTCAGAGTGAAAGATCAAATAAGGGTGCTTGATGGAGAGAGCCTGAAGTTCAGATACTACCTAGCGGAAGTAATGGCTACCAAAAGAGAGTCTTCCAGGACAAAAATTTTAATGGGCAAGAAGAGGCAGGTTCAAAGGGGGGCAACATTAATTTAGATAACAACAAGTTTAGACTCCAAGGTGACATAGGAGATCTGACTGGTGGTCTAATATGAAAAAACCCTTTTAAAAAGGCTTTACAAAGTCTGTGAGCCATAACAGGAGCTCCACATTCTTCCACATGGAAATTTGAAATGGCAGCCAATTGAACTCTTAATGTAGCAGGAGAAGCACCCTGATGGAATAAGTCCGTTAAAAACTCTAATATTTTATTCAAAGGAGCTATAAAAGGATCCACTTGGTGTGTATTAAGCCCAGAATACAAATCGCTTCCATTTACTAGAATATGTTTTAGTAGTGGAAGCTTTATGAGAAGCCACCAATATATCCTGGACTGCTGGTGACAAAAGATCAGACCTGGCTAAGTTGGGAATTGGAGCAGCCAAGCTGCTAGATGGAGGGACAGGAGCGCGGGATGGGGAGCCCCTGACGAGTGAGTCAATAGATCTGGCTCTGGGTCCAGAATCCAGGGTCCCCGAATGCAGTGTATCTTCAGGAAGGGAAACCAAATTTGACGAGGCCAGAATGGGGCAATGAGGATTATTGTCCTGTGTAGGTTTCTGGCTTTCTGGATAAACTTTGGTATCAGAGGAAATGGAGGAAATGCGTACAGGAGTCCCGGGGACCAATCGTGAACCAGTGCGTCCCTGGGGACTTCCCCTGGAGGGGGTAATAGGGCAAAGTAGCTCCTGCATTTGGCGTTCATTGGAGACGCAAACATATCGCAGGAAGGCTGGCCCCACGTGCAAAAAATCCTTTTCGCTACTGACTGTTTTAGGGACCACTCGTGCGGTAACAGAATTGCTCTGCTCAGCCTGTCGGCTATGACGTTGGATGACCCCGGGATGTGCGTTGCTATTAGAAAGCGACCCGTGGACTCCGCCCACTGCCAGATTCTCATGGCCTCTCTGCATAGCTGATAGGATTTGGTTCCCCCTTGCTTGTTTATGTACCAGACTACAGACATGTTGTCCGTCTGAACTGCAATAGTTCCCAGAGGAAGAAGGGGAGCAAAGTGTTGCAACGCTAGAAACACTGCCCTCAACTCTAGAACATTGATGTGCAGATTGTACTCCAAATTGGTCCATTCGCCTTGGACTGTCTGTCCCTGAAAGATGCCCCCCCACCCTATCAGGGAAGCGTCCGTGGTCACCGTAACTGTGGGCGTGGGTAGCACAAATGGTCTCCCCTTGGCAAGGTTGCACGTTTGAAGCCACCAGTTTAGATCTGTTTTGCATGTCTTCATTATAAGAATCTCGTGTGTTAGAGGTAGTTGTTGAAACGACCATTGTGCAAACAGTAGCCATTGTAGGACTCTCATGTGCAGCCTTCCCAAGGGTATTGCAATAAGGGAGGCTGACATGAGTCCCAACACCTTCAGTACCAGTTTTGCAGGAGATTTCCTTGACAAGAGTAGAAGACGTATATGAGTCTGAAGTGATAGTATCCTTTCTGGGGGAAGTCTTAGAATTAACTGACGTGTGTTTAATTCTGCTCCTATGAACAAGATATTTTGTGATGGCTGAAGTAAGGATTGTCCGAAGTTTACGGAAATCCCTAGGTGAACACACAGTTGAAGAGTAAAGTCTCTGGCCTGTAATAGTTGACACTGGGTGGTGGCAGAAAGGAGCCAGTCGTCCAGATACGGAAACACCTGGAATCCTTGGCGTCTCAAGTGAGACGCTACCACTGCCATGCATTTGGTGAAGACCCTGGGGGCTGAGGTCAGACCAAAGGGCAGGGCTCGAAATTGAAAGTGACTGGCCCCCAGCCGGAAGCGCAAATGATCTCTGGATGCCCTGGCCATTTTGATGTGGTAGTATGCATCTTCTAGATCTATTGAGCACATCCAGTCGTCCTTCTGTAAGAATGGAAGGATCGATTGAAGCGTGACCATTTGGAACTTTTCTTTCCTGACGAAGGTATTGAGGTAGCTTAGGTCCAGAATGGGCCTCCAGTCCCCTGTTTTCTTTGGAACTAAAAAGAACCTTGAGTAAGTCCCGAATCCTTGCTGGTCCGCTGGGACTGGTTGGATGACTCTTTTTTCTAGCAGCTTTGAAATTTCTATGGCTGCTGGCTCTCGCAGATGGGGCGGTACATCTGGGAGTCTTTTCTTTGGGATGGGATGAGATAGAAAGGGTATGTTGTAACCTCTGGTAACCACGCTTTTTACCCACTTGTCTGTAGTTATATTTTGCCAGGCCTGAGGGTATAAAGCTAAGCGACCCCCGACTGCCTCCAGAGCAGGACAGTCGGGCCTCCTCTCAGGAGTGCTGGAAAGGTTTACCAGGGAGTGTCTCCCTGTCACCTTGATGTTGCGGACCCCCTCTGCCGCCAGGGCGGCGTCTTCCACCTCTACCCCCTCCTCTGCCTCTAGAGGGGGCATCTCCCTGTGTGCCTGGAAAAGATCCTTGGGGTTTCGCAACCACATTTCTCCACCACGTTGCCCTTTGGGGTACGGTCTGGTTGGGGTGGAAAAACGGACTCCGACAGCAGACAGAGTCTTTCCCTCCTGTTCACACCGGGTAAGGGTCTCCTTTACTTTGGGGCCAAAGAGAGTGGCACCGTCAAATGGGGCGTTAGTAAAGGAAGACTTGAAGGCTTCCGCAAAGGAACATAAGCGCATCCAGGATTGTCTGCGAAGAGCAATCGCTGAAGCTGCTGCCCTACTCGAACCTTCGGCTGCGTAGGAAATCAGCCTCATGGACGAGTTAACAATAGATGTAAGGGTATTAAGTTGCGCTGTCACTTTCTCTGAGACAGCTGCATCTGTAGTACCCTGGAGGGTATCTCCCAACTCTTTGACTAGATCCCTCTGTAGACGTGTAAAATGGGTCAAATAGTTCAGGGATCGCATGGAAAAAGCCGCTGAACTAAAAATGCGCTTCCCGTATCTATCCATCGTCCTAGAATCTTTATTAGGAGGATGGACAGATGAAGAAGACTCCGACATCTCCTTTTTCGTGGCCGCTGCCACCACCATAGCGTCCACTGGAACTCCTTTTGTTAAGTAGGACTTGTCCTGAGGTGCCGTGATGTATTTATTAGGTTTCCTTGGGACCGGTTCCACTGTGTCAGGAGCCTCCCACGCCCTTCGAGCAATTAGTTCCATTAGTTCGTCGAAGGGCGGAGTGACCCAGGAGGAAGAAGGGCGAGCACCAAATGCCTTCAGCAAAACTGACTCATCCTCAGAAGGGGGAAGGGACTGCCAGTCACCTCTCTGTTTCAGGATCTCCAATATGTCCGAAAAAGAGACATCTTCTGAAGGTGACTTAGGGACCCTTCTGACTCATCTAAGTCAGTATCAGATGTCAAGGATTCTTGTGGAGAATCCAAGTGTCTCCTCTTACACAATCTTTTCCTAGGGACTTCTTCGTGGGGAGCATCCGAAGAAGCCTCGGAGGAAGAGGGGCACCCTCCAGGGGTGGCTGAGACACTGGTGCCCGACACTTGGATGTGGCCGTGGGTGCAGAGGAGGATAACGGCCCTTTATGGGGAGGAGAGGTTGCTTCCACTGATGTGGTTGTCTGGGTAGACAACACCTTCCTCATCAGGTCGAACGCCCCCGGGTCCCGCATCGAAGAATCTCCCGGTTCCGAGGAAATGGGAAGAATCCCGACACAGGCACCGAAGGCATCGACCCGAGGCGGAGCCGAATCGATCCGCGCCGAGGCCCGAGGGAGAGTCGGAACGAACGTCGGTTCGACTCTCGGCCCGGAACCAAGGACAGACCGTCGGCTCCGAGACTCGGTATCGGGTCCGGAGTCGAGGTGAGAGGAACAGACCGAGAAAGGGCGGTTCTGGTCCCGAGGGCTCCACAATCAGTAGATCAGCCTCTTCCAGCTCCAAAGACTGAACCGGTCTCGGAGGAGGAATGGATGGAGACACCGGGAGGCCTTCAAGTTTCGACACCAACTGGGTGGAAACCGAAATAAGTTTGGACAGGGCGAATGCTCCAATAACTTCTGCACCACGCGATCCACATCGATATCAGAGAGTTTGGAAGAAGAACGGGTCGAAGGAACCGAAGACGGAGCCGACCTCAATAAGGTCGAAGGAGGGAGCTCCATCACCGGTTCCAAGACTCGAGGCTCAGGAACCGATACCAGTTGAACACTCGGCCCCGAAGTCTGTGGAACTGGTGATCTAACCTTTGCTGAAGAGCTCGGAGCCGATGACTTGGGCTCCGACGTCTTCGATTCCTTAGAGGACTTTGATGCCTGGTCAGAAGCATCCAGAGCCTCCTGAAAAGAAGGTTTCAATAAACCTCTGTCCATTAGTTTCCTGCGCCTATCTGTCATAACCCTCCCACTAAAAGAGTGACAGATGGAACAGTCCTCTTGCAAGTGGAGAGGGCCAAGGCAGTAGACGCAGGAACTATGGTTGTCAGTCACTGACATTTTCTGGCCACACTGACAACGCTTAAAACCTGACTTTACCTTATCAGACATTATAGAAGTAAAAGACAAGTCCAGTAATGCAGTCAAATCCGAGATAAAATTGTCAAATCCGAGAAAAAATTGTCAAATCCGTTATAAAAGTCAAATCCTATTAAATTTAAGAAGGGTTGTAGGCCCCGAAAAATTCTAACCGATAAAACAGCTTAACGGTACCGAGAATTTAACCAGTCAACAACACAATCACACAGAATATCACTGAAATATCAAATAGAATTAGAAAATCCAATAAAATATAACAAATAAAGTTATATCTTAGCTTTAGATGCTCGAGCTAGCTCCCAGCGATGCGAACGCAGCAGCGGCAAACTAGATCTGAGGTAAAGGCAGAGGGGGATTGTGGGTATTAGATTGTCTCGAGCTTCTTCTCGATGCAGAGCTTGCAAGAGGCCGGCACGGAGCCGAGGATCGGCTCCGAACCCATGTGTAAGAACAAACGGCGAGATTGAACACTATCACATGTTCTAGTTTAGAATTTATTAGTATGTTTAAGCAAACATTCTTTAAGAGATAGATGTTTTGGTTAACACAGAATGTGAATTTGTGGTAATGTCCGGACCACTGGGAGTTTAGGGCTGGTATAATGGTTATAGCTTCATAGGAGATTACTTGGCTAAAAGCTCAAGAGTCTTTACAAGCCTAGCCAGTTTTACCCAGATACTACCTAATGTTTTGTCCCTAGGAGAAAGAGCACAAGGGTCAGCAAGTGGGGCTTTGACTATTTTTACAGACTGCATCTCTCCCTGAAGGAAGTGGGTGCCCCCCCAGCAGTGAATTTGCAAATTCCCAACCATTGGTCCAGACTGAGCTTGAAGATGGTCAGGGTAGGGGCTCTGCTTCACATGAATAAAAAGCCTATTCTAGAAGTGCGGCAATTTCTGGGACACATCTTTCTCTCCAGCATGATGAGATCAAATTTAGATCTTTGGAGTGGGTAATGCTTGTGCAGATAGTTTTGTGAATATATAACATTTCCATCAGGAGACTGCCCTGTTGGTCAGGTACAGATCACCACTCAGTAATCTGCAGGTAACTGAATATATGGTTACAGGGCTTTTAATTGGTTCACATATGACATGTTGGTTATATCCTGCATTTTCCGGTGAAGAACCTCTGAGGATGTTCCAACTGCTGCAAGCTCCTGGCAAGGTACATGCCAAAGTGCATATTGTACTCTATTATTGGTCTGATAAGGGCTGAGTACAGTGGTCCTATGACATCCTTACATCTGAATGCCATGCTCTTATTTATAAGCTGAGCCACATAGTATTTCCTCACCACTGTGGACACATGGTGGCCAAATTTCAGATTACTATCTGTCTCAGTACCCAGATCTCTCCCCACTTGGTCCACTCTTGGGGTGGTTGCTATCAATATTGTAATTTGCAGAGATATTTAATTTCCCAAAGGGTATTATTATGCAGTTCTTTGGATTTGGTTTGAAGCAATTGCTCTGATACCAATCACTAGTATGCATCAGACCTTTCCGTAGAATATCAACATTGTTTAGGGAGTCACTGCCTGCCCACAACTTGCAGTCATCAGTAAACCTGGTCAGCCAAAGGCCATCTACATTTGCTTTGACATCTGAAAAGCATATCCCAAAGAGAAAGGGGCCCAGCAATGACCTTTGCTGGTACTCCACTGGTGACTGGCCTCTTGCTGGATGTGAATTCTCCCACTCTAACAACATGTCTCCTATCCATGAGCCATTTGTCTATCCATCTGAAGACATAGAGGTTTATGCCCAATTTTGTGAGTTCATCTATAATACTTGAGTGTGGTACTGTGTCAAATATCTTGGTTAGGTCAAGGTAGGCAGTATGTGCACTGTCTTACCCTCATCCATGGCCTTGGTGACCTTCTCAAAGAAGTCCACTAGACTGAGCATGAAAGACGTGCCCTTGACAAAGCCAAACTGTCTGGAGATTTCTTATGTTAATCAGGTCCATGATTATAATTCCATAACCTTTCATATGAGGCTAGCCTGACTTATGGGTCAGTAGTTTCCTAGGTCAGATGATGGTTCCCCCTTGTGCAGAGGGATGACTGTTGCTGTCCTCCACTTGACTGGATCAAGCCTGTCTGGAGACTGTGGTTAAATAGAGATCTGAGTGGGTCTGTTAGGTCATGTTTCAAGCTATTTAAAAGGCACCCTGGGTTTCCGTCAGGGCTCATTGATGCTGTGTTTCTAGCTTTAGAGAGCACAGTGATGACCTGCTCTTTTGTGATAACAGGCAAAGGAACAGTAAGGGCTATTTCAAGGGGAGTGACTGAAGGTGATGTGGGGGTGAAATATGAGCTGAATGTATCGGCCAGAAGTTTTGCTGTTTATTTTGGCTGAGTATAGGTAGCACAGTCTACAGCAAACTCAGCATACTGTTGAGAGTTTCCCTTAAGATTTTGGACATAACTAAAAAAATCACTTGTTGTTATCCTTTGCTTGGGAGGCTATTTTAGTCTTGTATTTAGCTTTTGAAGAACTGACTAGTCTCCTGATTTGCCTGTTGAGACTAATGAGGATTCATAGCTCTGTTGTGCACCCTCCCACTTACTTTTAGACAGGAATTTCTTCCTTCTGTTGCATAGTCTATTTATGCTAGGAGTTCACCAGGGTAGCTTGTTTTTCTGGCTAGACCTGGGTTTAGTTCAGTCAAGTACTACGGTTTCTATGCAAGTGGTTGTACTGGGAATTCTTGTATACTTCTGCATAGGCCTCCATTTTTTTGGTGTTGGAGGAGCATTACAGTTACCTATGCTATCACTTAATAGAAGGTAATTTGCCTTGGAAAAATTCTTTAGGGTTTTTGGGTTTGATGGGGGTTCTCCAGTTACATTTATTTCAAAGAAGACAGATTTATGATCTGATTTGATCTTACCAATAAGGATATTACACTGAGGATGGGGGTGCAATGCTCCCACATTTTTGTGAGTACTATTGCCAAGTGTATTTGAGCCCCTAGTGGGAGTGCAGACCAGTTATTCCAGAGCATTTACATTGAAAAAGTCCAGGAATCACCGAGTCTGTATGTGATTGGTCATGTGCGTTTCCCAGTTTATGGAGAAGTAGTTAAAATCACCCATGTGTAGTATTTTGGGCTGAATGGTAAGTGATTCTAGTAACTTCAAGTATGTGGAATGGTTTTCATGGGTCATGGTTGGAGACCTGTAGCTATGATCTACATGATGAGCTGGCTATGCCCTTGCAACTCCCACTCTAATATCATCCACCCCATCCAACTACTACCTTTCTTTCACCTCCACTAACTACCTTGATGATAGCAAGCTCAGATGCTCATAAGCCTAGTACTTATTATACAGCAGGAACTTCTCATTGTTACATTTGTTAATGCCTGTTATGTACTTCACAGATAAAGATTCTAGTTGTCTACTGATGTACTATGTTCTTCATCTGTAAATATGTTGTAAGTAATTTCTATGTTAAATTGTTAATCACTATGTAATCCAATGTAACTACTGTCTGTTTATTTTACTGTGGAGCTTTTCTCCCCGGGCCTCCGCTGAAAATGGACCCACGTCCAGTCGGACACTCCCGGTCAACAAATTTAAATAAATAAAATAAATAAAATAAATAAAAATGATATGGTGAGGGATTTTGCCTATGGTCGGCTGGACATTTAGTAGCTCAAGTGAGTCATCCAGATGACCATTAAAGAAATGTGATTGTTTTATGTAAATGGAAACACCTTCTCCTTTCATTTTTTGATAGGCAATGTAGCCTTGAACTGTTGGGGTGCTTTCTGTAGCCTTGAACCAAGTCTCTCTTTCTCTCTAACTGCACAGACATCAGTATTCTCCAGGGTGAGGTGAGCTTCCAGGGAGTGCAGTTTCTTGTTAAGACTCCTAGCACTGAGCAGTACTACCTTCAGCTTGGCTTTATGTTGGTAGCTCTGTAGGTTTGGCACTGCCTAAAAAAAAAACACTATGTGGGTGGCTAATGCCTTGGCTAGTATTTGAAAGTCTAGCAGTGATAGATGCAGACCATCTCTGGCAAAGCAGCATGGTCTGTCAATCATGTCATCATATGCTGATAAATACTGGATCCCCTTGGAATTACACCACTAGCTAAGCCAATTACTGAAGTCAATAATTTTCTGTTTGTATTGTGGTATTTTTGGTGAGGGTAGAATGCTTCTCAATTCAAGCCTCATACCAGTCTGAGACACGTATTCAGACTTCATGTCTCTCTTCATACAGTCAAGGGAGGTACATCTCAGGTTATTCACTCCCACATGGACTATGACTGAGTCATACTGGTACTTGTGGTTGAGTGACTTGACTGCCTGTATGATCTGGTAAATCCTGGCCTCTGATAGGCAACTGAATGTAACCCACTCTTTATCCAACCTGGTTTGGGAGGCATTATTAATTACATGCTTAGCTAAGGCATTTCTGTCATCTTTTTGAATAGCATATAAATGTTCTCCAACCCTTTCACGTAAAGTCCTATTGGTCTTAACCTATACAGAAAGAAGTGCACTTCTGACATTTAGCTAAATATATTAAGACCAATAGGATATTAATTAATAATGATCTGACCCCACAGGTTTGTCTTTTAGCCATAGACTTGATCAGCAAAACTATCAGATTAGGGAATATCAGGAATTATACAGAAAAGCAAGAAAACAAATGGATTCTGAAGTTGCAAGCTGATAAGGCCCACGGGCTCAATGAGAAAGTTTCTTTGAAACTGTTCTTGGCAGACAGACCTTTCATCCATTAAGTCACAATCCATGAAGTTTATTTCCATTAATGATATCTATAGAAACTTACTAATTTGGTAAATTAATTGCTTAGATTTAGCTCAGCATTGTTATAACTCACAGATTCGTATGTATGTATTTTATAGACCAACCTCCCTTGAGAATCAATAATTTTATGTCATAGCTTTAGAAACTGTTCATATATATATATATATATATATATATATATATATATATATAAATATATAAAAAAAATGTTATAGACATTAGTTATGCATCAATTTCTATGAAAACAGACAACAGATGCGTACAGTTACATTTATATTAGTTGATTGTAATCAGTCCATGTTCTACCTGTTTTTCATATACATTGCATTCTGCATCATGAGTTCACATCGCTTTCCTGTGATATTTAAAGATATCATGCCTTGATACATATATTTTTTATATATATTTTTACCTTTGCTGTTAATGTGGATTTTTTAATTCATTGTGGGGTTTATAATAATGTACTCTTTATATGATGTTCTACACAGATGTTTTATATGGGTGCTAACTAGTACTATACATAGTTATTTTAATATCCAAGTATTTAATAGACTATATGCTTTGTATGCTTTCATCTACTTTGTATTGTGTACTATGAGTTTACACTGCCATCTAGTGACGATTCAAGACATGAACATGATCTATATATATAGTTCTGGCCAAAGCTGACTGTTTTAACCTAATACAGGACTTTAAAATACTGTACTTATACAAGAATTATCATATAGATGTTTCATATGGCACCTAATTAATACTGTATATAGTTATTTCATTTAGTCATTTTATTTAGTTGAAAGCACTGAAGTAATTCATCAACTAGGCAGTTTATTAAAGTTCATTGAGTCAGAAATTTGACTGGCTAGAGAGCTTTTCTTCACAGCTATCTGGATGTATTTAAACAGAAGTTTTCTCTGTAATAACTATTAAGTCTGAAGAAGCGTTCATAGTAACGCAAAAGCGCTTACTATGTTCTATATTTTTACGAGTTATTTTTAATAAAGGTCTACTTCGCTTTGGATGGTGTTGCCTCTAGATTTTCTTTTGAATTTTTAAGTGAAATTTTAACTTGATACCATTTGCCTAGCACAAACAATGGGCTTGTATAGAATCAGAAAAACAAGTTAAACAACAGCAAGGCCTACAGACCAATCAGAAAAACACACAATAAGCTTTCAGCCAACAGCCCCCAACTCAGATAGGTTTACTACAGCACACTTCTGCTACAACATGTAAAAATGCTGGTTTTAGAGCTCAGATGCAGGGAAAACGCACAATCTAGATACTACTGTCCTGTAAAACTAGCAGACACAATGTAATTAAGTACTACAGCAGCACTGGAAACAATTCAGCCTTGAAACTCTATTGACGTGTGAGAAATGTAACAATATGGGATTCTTATGAAATACAGTAAAAAATTATCAACAGAAGTGCAAAATGAAACTTAATTTCATTCTTTTAGTAGCAGATGGCTTTGGATGCAGCAAATTCTTGGTAACTCTCACGAGAAGTAGCCAAACGAAAGGCAGCTCTGAGGAACTGAGCACAAACCTACAAAAACACTAGGCTTATACAGAGTCAGAAAAACATGTCTTATAATAGCCATACCTACAGACCAATCAGGAAAACACACAATCTTTCAGTCAGCAGCCCACAAGCTCGGATAGGTTTGCTACAGCACACTTCCGTCACAAGAGTGCAATCAGTAACTCTCAGAAGTAGCCAAACCAGCAGTAGTTCTGAGGAGATGTTTACCTTACAGACACAAAGTACAGGGTTTGACTCATGGAAGGACATGTGACAAGTGGAACTCTGTCACAGGGGGTCCTCTCTTTACACTGGAACTGTTCCCTTTGTGGCTATACTGTTCTGTCAAATTCCCAGACACAGTGACCTTGAGGAAGCATGGCTTCTTTATGTTGTGCCATCTGTGTCTCTCCTTCTACCTCACTAGAAAAAATATGGTGATACTGAAGTGCTTGACTGTAAACAAATGATCTCTTTGTCTGGCTGGGATGACTACTGCTTCAGTGTAGATGTATTAGTCTCTCAGATGATTTCCTGTAAACACTTTTATAATGTTCCATTGTGTATAACAACCTTATTTTCAAGGAAGGTTACTTAAAGTTGAGTACTCTAAGGAGAGTTTAATAGATGGGTGGATTCTGTTGATTCCTACGTGGAACTCCTTGAGGGATTTCATACGGTGTATCCAAATTTATGTACAACTAATCAATAAAATGGAAAGTACTGTTGTGTCAGTAAACTTACCATAACAGTAGATGTTCTAATAGATCATTGCTATAGTAGCCTAAACTATGGGGGTCATATCCTTCCAAGGATATGACCAAATGTCCAACTTTCTGAAGCTTAAGGGTGCCTTCCACATACTCTGTCATGAGCTTGAGTAGAACTCCATATAAATGATAGTTAGAGCCAAAATCTTCAAAACTTTCTTGCCTCAAGAAGGGGAGGAAATAGCCCTGAACGGAAAAATGTTAAGAAAGAAAATGTAATACAAATTGTACTATACATACAAGGGTATATACATTCACACTCTAGCAATATATAAAAAATAAACAAAGGATGGAGGGAGGATATAGCTACTTCAGTTGTGATCTTGTAAAACATCTACCATTATGTTAAGTTTACTTACACAACTGTGTTATGTAGAGGCCTGAGCTTATAGGGGTAAATTACCATAGCTTAGACAACAAAAAGGGAGGAGGAAAAACATTAAGAATCCATTAGCCTCTGGAGAATTGTCCAAACAAAGCCTGTTCTGGCCCTATAATGGGAATCCATTTTGTAGTTTTTGGCAAAAGTCTGTACAGAGGAACAGGCTGCTGCCTCTAGAATACTTTTAGAGTCTACCCCTTTCCAGAAAGCCAGAGAGGAGACAAGGTGGAAAGTGTCCTAACCCTGCCTGGAAGTGGTGTGAACAGCACGAATAAACCATCTCAAGACTGTTTGCTTTGACACCGGGTGTCCTATTCTATTCTATTTCCTTCACAGAAGACAAACAGCTGATCAGATTTCCTGAAGGATTTAGTTTTGTTTAGGTAGCATCTAAGCTGTTTGTGGACATCCAGAGAATGAAGTGTCCTTTCTCCCTTGTTTTGGGGTTCAGGAAAAGAGGCAGTGGGGATTAATAGACTGGCTTAAGTTAAACTCAGACCACTAAGGCATAAAAGAAGGATTAGCTCTTAAGGAAACACTGTCTTTATGAAGAATGTGATAGAGCTAACTCGTGGTAAGAGCTTTCAACTCGAAACCTCTTCTAGCAAACTCAGAGGAATGAGTAAAATAGGCCTTCCATGCTAACTACCTTAAATCAGCCTGATGATCTAGTTCAAATGGAAGTTTTTCAAGCACAAAGTTTAGATACCAAGGAAGAGCCACTTGTTTTCTAGATAGATAAACATGTAAATCTCCTTTCAAAAACTGCTTGACTTGAGAACAGCTAGAAAGGTGGAATCCAAGGACAGACAAACTGAAATGGATGTCAGATGAATCTTGACAGAAAATTAAGTAAGGCCAGAGGACATTAACTTGCATAATAAAACAAAAAGCAGAGGCAGCTGGCCCTTAAAAGGGTCTTGTTTTTTGGAAAGGTATCAACTAGAAAATATTTTCCACATAAAACATATATTTATTTCTTTTATTTATTTATCCTTTGTTGACTGGTTTAGTCCCAGTAGGATAGCAGCCTATTTTCATGGGGGAGACCGGAGGTTTTATTTATACTACTAGGGTAAATTTGGCCAGGGCATCAGGGGACTTCCTCATTAGGAAAGAGCTTTTCCAATCCTAGCACAGTGGCAGCTGGAAGAACAGCACTCCTGGAGATCCATGATAGCAGATAGCACACAGGCAAATGCTAGTGCAGTATCTGTGGCTGTACAGGATTCTGTGGAAATGCTCCAGCAAAATTTGTTTGTTTCATTGGAAGTAGATGTTCAAAACAATGACAGATGTTTTATTACAACCCACCAGTTGGGAAGGTTGCAGAGTGAGCCAGAGAATGGAAAATATGTTTCATGGGGTAAAATTATAGACAAATTCCAAATGGAGGAATCAAAAGCTATTTTATAAGATTGCCAGAAAAAGAATTCATATGCTGAGTATGTTAGGAAACTGCAGAGGAAGCAATAATAAATGAACCAATGAAAGAAAATGTCAACAATCAAAAGAAATTCATTGTAAGAATTCAGAACAAAGAAGAAAAAGAAATAAACAGGTATGACATTTGAGATAATTTAATGGTTCCAAAACGAAGGCTTATGAGCTAAGAGGTTTCATTCTTATTCAAAAAGAGACATTTTGTGACATTATTTTTCAGTCTGGTTCTGTTCTGGAATTTTTTGGGGGACAGTACGAAAGGAAAAAAGAACTGCAATCCATTGAACCCTTATGTGATTAAAACATTTCACAGAGAAACACAAAAGAAAATATTTGTTAAATTTCAAACTAAAGTTGAGAGACTTTGAAGAGACATTTAAGAAGACTTTGTAAAGAAATTATGGACATTATTGAAGTGTATGATAACAGAGAATTATGGCCTGGTGGATGGGACTGTCATACTGTACTGAAAATGGAAAAAGAAAAAAATGTTCAAATCCCTAGCATGATAAATGTAGAAGGTAACAGGGGTGTGTAAAAAACTCAGGGCAACCTAAAACTTTTTTTTCTGTGGAAAAGATGAACATTCCATAAGTAACTGTGATAGAAATATTATATTTGTGGGGAAACGGGTAATAATACAAAAATGTGAATTAAAATGTTATGAATATTATAACTGTAACACCATTAGGAATTTACGGATGGATTGTAATCTAGAGAAAAAGAATGAAGTAGAAGAAAAGAAAACTGAGGGCAGCATATGAAGAGAAGGAACAGTCCCAATAAAAGATAAAAAGGATGTAGGGAAGCAAGATCAGGGTAAAAATAAAGTCAAGAGTAAAGAGAAAAAATAAACAGAAGATATTATACATGAAGTGAGTAAGATATAAATTGGAAAATACTGAAAGGTAAAAAGAATTCTATTGGCAAAAGAGTTAGACAGAAAAAGAAAGTTTAAAGGGATAAATC
The DNA here is from genome assembly GCF_019279795.1 of Protopterus annectens. Classification (NCBI taxonomy): domain Eukaryota; kingdom Metazoa; phylum Chordata; order Ceratodontiformes; family Protopteridae; genus Protopterus; species Protopterus annectens. The sequence goes on along the minus strand of NC_056731.1, from coordinate 1,191,830,336 downwards.
TAAAAGAGAAAACGAAAGCAAATGAGATAAATACTTCAAATTTACATAATTTGTGTTAGGCTACAACATAGACATAATGACAAATTCTGAGTTATTTCAATGAATGCAAACAGTATTAAAATATAAGTAGGAAAACAGGCATCCTAAACTGGTTTAGTAAGTGTGAAGTCAATGTAATAACATTGGAAGCTGTAAGATTTTTGACAAGAAGACAGATTACAAAGAACATTTGAGGAGGAGATTCAATATGGAACAGAGGAAAAAAAACTTTTTTTCTGGCATAGCTTTACTTTCCAGGAAGTCAATGAAAATATTGAATATAACACTGGTAATTATGGGAAGATTAACTATTGTATATCTCAGATTCCATAATCAGGTATATAGAATTATAGCACTGTATGCCAATGTAACAAGTAAAGTAAAGGAAAAGCTATTCATAAAATTCTGAATTATGTAATAAAATCTCCTGTTAATATTACATTGATATTAATTAACTGTGATTTGAGAGGGGAAAAAAGAAGACAGGAAATTATGTTTAAAAATGTATAAAGTGTGGCAATTTAAAGATATGAAATAATTTGTAGACATATAGTTGAGGAGGTGTATATGAGACTGAAAAATATTTTATTATAGCACAAGTTTTAAATATAGCTAAGGGGAAAGACACTTGTAGCAGACTTTTTTAGATCACTCAGCCATAATGACAGAGACACAAGAAAATCAGAAGTATATCAGATTAGGAAAAGGAATAAAAAGAATAAATGAGACATTATGGGATGGAAATGGAAAGAAAATAAGTATGCATTTATGGAAGGATCACATTTTCACTACAATGTTTTATAAAAACTAGTCCAAGTAGTGGCTAGCTTTTAAAGAAAAATATAAAAAATGTTTTTTTTAGAATGGTGGTCAGACATACAAAGTAGATAAATTATAAAACAATGTGAAGGGATGTTTTAAATGATTCTGAAAGGAATGAGAGAAAGTATTATGGGGTAAAACAAAGAATTTATGGAAAGAATCAACAGAAAATAAAGAATTAATATTTAATCAAAGCTATTACTTACAAGTTAAAAGAGTAAAAGTATCAAGCTTATCCGAGTAGTACAGTTAAAGAGGATACTAGTATAATGAGAGAAATGAAAGATGATAGAGGAGAGGTAAGAAGATCTTAGGGAAACAAATTATGAATATTGTAATAAATTATTTAAAGAAAATATTTCAAGATAGAAAATACAAAAAGAATGGTATGTTAGCAAATTAACAGAACAAGAAAATAAAGAAATGGAAAATGAGATTTACTTGTATAAATTAGGTAAAGTACTTGGACAGGTTAATTTACAGTCTGTTTTAGGACCAGATAGAATAAGATAAAAGAATTTTATGGAATGGCGGAAAAACATTTCTTAAAAGTTATGAGTGGTTAAACGAAGGTTTTATGTATAAAGATACATGCAGTAGTACATTTAAATTTGTATGGAAAAAGGAAGATAAAAATGAAATTGGAAATTGGAGACCTACAGAATTGAGCAATGCAGATTATACAATTTTTATGAAAATATTTCACAAGAGAACTGAAAGTAAAATAAAACATATTTTGGAAGATAGTATATATAGTTTAAAGGGAAAAATATGTCAGGAATTATTAATAATAATAAGGGAAAGTGTGTATGATAGTATAAATAGGACTGATGAAACTAAGACCATGATAGGATATTTAAACAAAGCATTTGACACAGTATGACATGAACTTCTGTTGGTGGACAATTATGAAGGAGTATAACATTAGTGAGAAAATTAAGAATGTATGCTTTTCTGCATATAATAAAAAGAAAGTAAGAATTTTAGTGAATAGATAGTTAAGTAAATAATTAAATATAAAGAACGGTATATGTCAGGGATGTCCTATCAGTAGCATATTATTTGCATTAGTTATGAATATATTAGATATAGATGTAAATGTGCATATGAAAGGTGCTACGTAAATTACTAATGAAGGGATAAAAATTACAGCGATGTTTACTTAAGCAGATGACACTATTTTGATTACAAGAAACAAAATCTGAATGAAACATATTATGTACACCGATGTGTAAACATAATAGGCAAGACTTTAAATAAAGACAAAAAAAGTAAAGGACTGGATGATATAGTAAAGATAGGAGGAGAGCTTTTTTATTTCAGTTTGGTGGTAAAAAATGTAAATGAGAAACAATGGAATAGGATAAAAGATGAAAATAAGGAACTTTGTTATTTTTGGAAAACATACAAGCTATTGTTTAATAAAAATGTTTGTTTGATTCATTCAGTTATACTGTGAAAGACTGCATATTTAGTTAGTGTCTATATGTTGCCAATAATCTATGAAAAAGAAATAAAAATATTTTTTTTCTTTTATATGGGGTTCAAGATGGAATCCAGTGAAGAGAAGAGTCTTGTATATGGATAAGGAATATGGAGGTTTAGGATTAATAAACCAAACTGTTTATGCTGCTTCTTTGAATTTGTATAAAGTTATGTTCTGAATAAAAGATAAAAATGAAACGTTAGTGGTAAGTTTACTAAAGTACAAATACGAGAGCTATTGGGTATGTTAAACACATGTTTAAATTAAGAAATGAGATGTTATTAGGAAAAAATATTTTAATGGAAAATAAAAATTGATAAAATAGTAAATGAGGGGAAAGTGTGGTATAAATATGATACATTATTGTTATTATGTTAATACTTAGGCTGAGCTAGTGAATGAACAAGTTCAAATAAAGGTATGAAAAACATGGTGTAAAATTAGTAGAATATCAAGATTAGTTATGGAAATTAGCGATTAATAAATTACCAGTGAAAGGAAATATGCCATATAAAAAAAATCAGTGAAAGAGTGTGTATATATTGTGGTAAAGAATAAACTACAGAACATATTTTCTTACAATGTATAAGGGTTGCAAAACTTGTAGGAAAAAATTATGTGAAGAAAAGTTCTTTGAAAATAAAAAGGACATAAATTAAATCAATATGGATATGGTTGTGACGCTCGTGCACTGGCCCAGCAATCAAGGAGCCTCAATCCTCTCCACAAACACCAGTGAGGGGCGTCCATATACAGAAAGGATAATAAATACACACAGTAAAGTACAATTTCCCTTAAGAGCACACAGAGATCACAGTCAGCCTGGGGCTGGTTTCTCCCTTTCTGTCCAGATCCCCAATAAGACTCCTCACTGGCACAGCTATAGGGTCCAGATCTCAGCCTAGTGGGCAAGCTAAAACCTCCAGCACCCTCTCTGTCCAACCAGTGCTTTGTGTCCCTGCCCAAGTAGCTGACACACACAGTTTGAGATAAGAGTTATATACAACCACACAGACACTCCTGGGGAAGGGCTGGCATAGGTTCTCCAGCTGTGCCCCTTTTCTGCCCAGTCTAAAAGGTAGTACCAGCTGCCACCACCCACTAATATCAGCTACTCAAAGGCCCTTCTGAAAGGGTGTCCAATTATTACTGTGCAATATTATTATCCAAATGGTAAGTATGAATGAACAGTCAAGGCTTATTAGAGTGACTTGGTACAGTATCACTATATACATGCAATGTACTCTTAGAGCTTAGATTATCTCTACACAAAACAGCCACAGCTAAAAGGTTTAAAAATGTTTAATACACAAGACAATACCTCTTACTACACAGTGTTAGCCAAGAGATCAGAAAAACACTTAGAAATAGCTAGGAATTAGGAAGATTAGACTAAGAGAAAACACAGTTCTTAACTTAAATCTAGAGCAAGACAGTGCTGGTGATGTTGGATGTTCTCGAGACAAATGCTCAAAGCTCTCTTTAAATTGACAGCACAGAGCTGCTTCACATGAGATCATTCTTCACACTTATCTGGTGTTCCCAGGCTAACAGAAACTACATTTACATTCTTTACACCTGGTCACTAACCATAGCAATAAAGGACATTTACACAAGCAAATTCTAGCCATTAACTCTGGTCTTAAAACAATAGGCAGGGTGCCTCCCTCTAGAGATACTGGCTCATAATTTTGACATCAAAGACAGTCATGAAATGCTTGACTTAGCTTTCTTACAGCAGAGTGCACTGTTACATTTTTGCAGTTCAATATCCAATACAGTCTTTTCACATTTAAGAGAACACGCCTGTGGCTTATATTAATATTTACAAATGACAGAATTATCTACAAAATTCTATCTGGCTAGGGTGGCAGTCTTCACCTGTCTTCACAATGGTTAAGTATGGATATTACAACCACAAAGAATATGTTAATAAAATAAATAAGATTATTTAACACTGTGTGAACCATTTAAAATGAAATGATAAATGAAATCATGTTTAATGGTAAATAGAAACTAGCAGTAATCTTAAGAAAAATTAGATGGTGGTTGTGGAAAAAGGAGTGGGGGTCAAATAAGGATAATGAAGACAGAAGTTTAACATAATGAAAAAATAAGACATTTATGGTTGTATGACAATAATGGAAAGGAATAGAAAATTGTATGCTGTACAAATTGCAAATATTTAATTTTGTAAATAGTACTGTCAATAATTGAATTAAATAAACACCTACTCTTTTTGATAAGTGCCGTGGAATCTTTTACATCTACCTGAGCTATCACCAACTCAAGTAGATAGGACCACAGCTTAACATCCTATCCAAAGAATGTCACACTCAGGAGTGCCGTAAGCTTATTATGCTCTACTATAGTGTCAGCAATCAATCAACTCAATGTGGGAAGAGAACCCATGGCCTTCTGTACCAAAGGTGAGTGCACTATCTATTGGGTCACTGGCACTGATATATAACTTCCTAGTAGCATTTTTTAAAGCTTTCTTCAATACCTGCTACATGCTCTCAGTAAAAAGGTGCCTAAAAAGTATCAGCATTCTATCAGTCAGACAGTCAAATTAAGAGTTTTTGGGTGGGGTATCTCAAACAACACCTGTCTTGCATGAGCAAATACAGTTTGGGAGGAATCTGTGGTAATTGCCCTTGACTGGTTTCAGAAAAAAGGGAACAACATTGTTGCCTTCCCAAAAGGTAGTCACTACCACAAGCTATAGGTCTTCTCTATGACCCAGGAAACCCATACCATGTATTTAAACTTACTGGAAACACTCACCATCCAACCCAATATGATATTCATGGGCAACTTTAATTACCCCACTATGAAATGGGAATCCTATACAACACCAAACATACAACCACAGAGATTCCTGGACTTTGTAAACACAAACTTCCTGGACCAGATTGTCAATGCACCAACCAGGGGTACAACCATACTGGACCTGGTCCTCACTAATATGAGTGTGCGCTGCACATCTCCTAGTGTAATGTCTTCCCTGTTAAGGTCAGACCACAAAATGGTCTCCTTTGAGTAAATATAAATCCTGGACCCCCAGCTAACCCTGGGAAAGTGATAACCTGGCAAAATGTCAAGCCCCCATGAACCCTGAGAACACTGCTGCCTATGCAGAACTGTTCATAGAAACCCTATATAAGCAAGTTAATAGCTGCATAGAGGCAGCTGTATCTACCAGGAAGAAGTACAGAACTAACTCAAAAAACAAGCCACCCTGGTGGAATCACAAAATCAATAGGCTGTATAAGAGAAGGAAGAAAATCATGGCAATCATTAGAAGGTGCAGCACCCAGCAGGATAAAAGTACTCCCATCAAACTAAACAAACTCAGAGGACAAATAAAGTTTACCAAAACCAAAATTGAGGCAAATTTGGCTTCCCAAGCCAAGAACAACCACAAGGCAGTCATTAGCTATGTCCTCAACCTCAAACGCAATACACAATTGTGTGCAGAACTCATTTTTTAATGGTGCCACCTTTACTGAGCCAGAAGATATAATAAACCTACTGGCCGACAAATTCTGCTCCAACTTTCCCCTTTTCTTTCCCCTCAACTTTCCCTCAGGAAATACCATCACATATAACTTCCCCTGCTATCACTAGGGAACAGGTCCTTAGTACTCTCTCTAAGGCCAAGAACACTGAATTAATGGGCCCAGTCAAGTTCCCAGGATGCCATCTAAATAGCATGAAACATGACCTATCAGACCCTCTGGAATTGCTATCTAACTGTAGCCTCCCAACAGGCTTCATGGCGCATGAATGAATGGAGAACAACAGTAATCCCTCTTCACAAAGGTGGGCCATCTATGGACCCTGGAAACTACAGACCCATAAGTCTCACTAATCTTATATGCAAAGCCATGGAAAGAATTAGCATGGAAATGATCAATAATGATATAGTAAACCTCCAGGCACTGAACTCAACCAAGTTTGGTTTCATTAAGAGCAGGGATGCCTACTCAATCTAGTGGACTTCTTTGAGAAGGTCACCAAAGCAATGGATGAGGGCAAAGTGATTCACACTGCTTACCTTGATCCAGCCAGGACATTTCACACAATACCCCACTTGGGCACTGTTGATAAACTCAAGAGGTTAGGTACAAACCTGTATGTTACCCAGTGGAAAGCCAACTGGCTCACAGACAGGACCCAGGAAGTTAAAATTGGGGAGTTCACCAAAACAAACAGGCCAGTCACAAGTGCAGTCCCTCAGGGATCAGTCCTTGGACCACTCTTTTTTGGCATTTACTTCTCTGAAATCAAGACCAATGTCAATAGTCACTGGCTGACTAAATTTGCAGTTGATTGCAAATTAGGAGCTGTCATTGAATCCCACACAGACACACATTTTCTCCAGGAAGGGCTGACACAGACAAACAACTGGTGTGAGAGTCATGCACTAAAATGAAATGCCAAGACATACATAACAGTATCCTTTGGGAAGTCATCCACCCCTGGTAACTATCATACTGACAACACACTCCTTAGAGTTGACCCAGTAGTCAGGGACTTTGGGACAAACAGACAGTAATCTAGCCTTTGACCATCACTTGTCTACAGTAGCAAGGAAATCATTCTATGTTGCGCAACTTATAAACAAATGGCATCTAGGTTCAAGGAAGTCATTATTTCACTGTATTTGGCATTCATCACATCTATCATTGAGTACAATGCCCCCTTTGGTATGTACCTAACCAAGCATAAACAACAAATGGAATGCCCACAAAACTTCCTCACTAAAAGAATACATAGTGTAAGTAAAATGTCCTATGTAGACCTCCTCAAGGCTCTACACCTGTATTCTGTCTACTACAGGCTGTTGAGGGGAGATCTATGCCTGGCATACAGAGCATTGTCAGATGCCACTCTGATGGACCTCCTCCATATCAGCAAAACAAACAGCACCAGAATTACCCATTCTAAAGATGTAAACCTTGCCTATGATTTAAATAGAACCTGCTGAAGAGACAGGCATGTATCCCAGAGCCCGTCTCTGGAACAGGCTCCCCCATCCATGAGAAGAAGAGTTCCTCTCTAACCCAATTCAACTGTAACTTGGCCAATTGGATGGGGAACAGGAAATTCATCTCTGGCTTAGCATCTATGTCTGTAATGGATACCGGCTACCTGTAGATGGTTGATCTCCCAGGTCCCAGGTGTGTAAATGTTTCATGTCCCAAGCACCTGCTTACACTTATCAAGGGTACCAGAACTTGTCAGAGATGTGGGATGCATGACTAGGGTTAAAAAGGCCCTTGTGGTTGTTAGCCTAGTAAACAACTATGAAACTATGAACACTCTTTGGGGAGTCCCTCCAGATCTTTAGAAGAATCATGGATATTAGTGGAAAGGGTAGAAAAGCACACAGAGGCATTATCATACACAGGAATGAGAAGACATCTGTCTTCCAGGCCAGTGTGCAAAGAAATCTGCAGCAGAATTTCTTCAGCTGTCTGTTCTGTTAGGAGGTAAACAGATCCTACTTGAGGTATTCCCAACAGGTGGGTCAAATCTGAGACGCCAGGATGGCGTTTCCTTTCATGAGGGTCTGTTCTGGTCCTGCTAAGCATGTCTATTACAAATTTTTTTAAACAAAAAACATCTTTATTAAACCATCATTTACAACATAGGCAATCATGCATTTATATAAATAAAAACAAACCACACCAACTTTGTTCCCACCGAATGGTGCACCACTACAGTCATTCCTCTCCACAAAGGAGGAGTGACTACTGACCCAGGAAACTATCACCCCATCAGCCTGATCTGTAAGGCCATGGAGCGCATCATTATGGACCTCATAAAAAGGGATCTTGGAGACCTTCAAACCCTGGATCTCTCACAGTTTGGGTTTGTGAAGGGCAGATCATGTCTGCACATCGAATCTGTCACCAGAGAGGTTGATGAAAGGCAGTTCATACAGACTACCTTGACCTGGCCAACGCCTTCAATACCATCCCCTACTCAGGGATCACTGACAGACTCCCCAACCTAGGCATCAACCCCTACATCATAAGATGGGTTGCCAACTGGCTCATGGACAGAACCCACTTGGTGAAACTAGCAGACTCCAAATCCGACTACCAGGCAGTCACACGTGGTGTCCCATAAGGATCGGTCCTGGGTTCTCTCCTGTTTGTTAGACACTTCTCTTAAGTTCAAGCCAACACCAAAGGACTCTGGTTGACCAAGTTTGCAGATGACTGCAAACTGGGAGCAGTCACTGACTCTCGAGCTGACGTCGACATCTTACAAAAAGGCCTCACAGACACCGACGACTGGTGCCAGAACCATGGTCTTAAGCTCAATGCCAAAAAGTGCATCGTCATCCCCTTCAGGAAAAACTCGGTGCCCACAAACTACCACATTGACGGTAGCCCTCTAAACTCCCAAGGTGTGATAAGAGATCTAGGGACACAAGTGGATAGCAACCTCTCCTTCGACAACCATGTGGCCAATGTAGTTAGAAAGTTTTTCTATGTGGCACACCTCATTACAAAGGGTTTCTCATCCAGGAAGAAAGAGGTCATAATCCTTCTCTACTCATCCCTCATTAGACCCATTATAGAGTACAATGCCCCATTTGGCATGTTCCTCACTAGACACTTGCAACAACTGGAGATGCCACAGAAATTCCTCACAAAGAGCATCCTAGGACTCAAACACATGCCCTATACGGACAGACTCAAAACACTACAGCTATACTCCGTCGCATATCGCCTAGTTACAGGCGATCTCTGCTTGGCATACAAAGCCATGTCGGACCCAGTGTTATTAAATATGCTTCATCTGAAAAAGACCCAATCTTTCCGCATCACACGGTCCAAGGACCTCAACCTCATCACCACAATAAACAGAACCTGCTGGAGGGACAGGTTCCTAACCCAGAGACTACCCATACTCTGGAATAAACTCCCTATTCAAGTCAGGCAGAGCACCTCACTGGCCCTCTTCAAGAAAAATCTTGATGAGTGGATGGGTAACAGGAAATTCACCCTGAGGATCATTTCAACAGCCTTGCTCGATAGGGGTACAAGGAACTAACGTGCAGCAACAGGACTGGGTATGTTCTTGGGCTAGGCTTGTGTTGGCTCCAGGGCCATTAGCCTAGTACTAACCTATGAACATCTCTACTTTGTCTGGAGGAAGAAAAGCTCTTCCCAGGGCAGAATCTAGCAGACAATCCAAGAAAACTGTTTTGTGATAAGGGATGAGAGAAGATTTCTGTAAGCTCATTTGAAAACCCAGACAGAGTAGAAGATTCTGAACACTTGATAAGGACTTTTGACAACTGGAAAAAGAGTCTGCAAATATAAGACAATCATCCAAATACAGAAAATGTGAATGAATAGATTAAAGTTTACAGTTAGCAAATACTAGAGCCAGACACTTTGTAAAAACCTTTGAAACAGAAGACAGTCCAAGGGGTAGGACAGAGAACTGATGATGTAAGCTAGACAAAAAAATCTTCAAATAAGTTTGAAATGTTTACAATGGGAATGTAATGGCTGGTATATTTTATGTCTAGATTTACCATTAAAGCAAGTAATAGTACAATAGATAAAGAGGGTCTGAAGGGATAACATTTTGAACTCTTGGAAATTGACAGAGTGAAAAATTAGAGATCTAACACAGGCCTCAAGTCCTTTATTTCATTGGCTCTAGGAAAAATCCTTGAATAAAACCCTTTGACCATTTGGCTGTCGACTCAGAGAGAGGCAAAGAGTGGCAGGGTAGGAGTAGGGGAGCCAGAAAAGGAAAATAGTCATTCTTTCACTTTGGACTGTCCTTGATTTTGAGAGGCTTCCCCTTCCTTTTTGCCATTGCTTTAACAATCCTGTTTTTGGCACCCTGCTGCTTGAAATCCTTTTTAAAAATGAGAGCAGAGTTGGAAGGAACATTATTATGTGCTTTAAAAATTGGAAGGTTGGAAGACTTGGATCACCCCTTGTATCAATGTTCCCCTCTCATCAAATCTCTTAAGCACATCAGCTGCAGAAGGATCAAACAGAACTTTCCTGTCCAGAGCAAAATTTAAAATTTCAGTTTTAACATCTTCAGGAAGATTTTGAGAATGTAACTGAAGCAGATCGTCTCACGACTGACCCAAAAGCACAGCAGCCCTGGACACAGTATCACAAGTGTCAAAAGAACACTTTAAGGCATGTTTAATTCCTTGAGAAACAGATACAAAAGAGGAATTCAAATAACTTTTTACCTCAAAAGAGAGAAGGTTAATACTTAAATGTTCATGTTCTCA